>NC_136490.1:109891792-109901792 GCF_053919585.1 Euprymna scolopes
CAGAATATTCTGTGTAACTTAATTACCATATACGTATTTATAACAGATTATATATATATATATATATATATATATATATATATATATATATATATATATATACAAATATATATATATATATATATATATATATATATATATATATATATATATATATATATATATATATATATGCGAGGGGCGTGAAATAAGTCATGCCCCTAACTCACTTCAGTTGATCTAGCTGAAATTTTGCATGTGCAATGATTTATATTTCTACGAGTTGTGGCAAATTAGAGCTCTGAACTAATTGTGGATTCTGTTTTACAGGTGTTTGAACTGAGTCAGGTGTTAAATGGAGTCTGTTGAATGTTCAGCAGTGATACGGTGTTTGTATTTTAAAGGACGCACACCACGGGGGACTTTGATAAAATGAAAGAAACTTATGGTGTTAATGCCACATCATATGGGCTTGTAAAACGCTGACATCGTGAATTCAAACATGGTCGGAAGTCTGTGGAAACAGCTCCCAGTCTCGGTCGCCCCCTTCTGCCATTGATGAGGCATTTGCCCGTTAAGTTGAGGCTGCTATTTTGGAAGATCCGCGCATTACTATTTGCCCAATAGCCAAAGATTTCAAGATTAGTATAGGGTCTGTGGAAACTATCATTCATTACCATTTGTATATGAATAAGGTGTCTGCCAGATGGAGTCCCACCTTGCTCACACCATTCCAGATGTGAGAACGCGGGAGTGCTCGAGGATCAATTTGGAGATGTGCCAAGAAGATGAGTCAAAGTTTTTCAAAAGAGTGATTACACTGGCAAGGTAATGCTCACAGTCTTCTGTGGTCAGGACGGAGTAGTTATGAGAGATTTCCTGGCAAAGGGTACCACAATTACAGGAGCGTATTATGGTTCACTTTTGAGGAAATTAAGGGAAGCCATCAAAATAAAGAGGCGGATCAAGATCAGCAAAGGTACCCTCCTCCTACAGAACAATGCTCCGGTCAACACTCGCATGTCGCCAGATCAGAAACACGAGCGTATGGTTAGGAAAGCGTCCCCAACCTCCCTACTCTCCTGAACTTGCACCCTCTTAGGTTCACCTCTTCCCAGTCAAGAAGTTGTTTTTGAAAGGAAAGCGTTTCCCATATGATGCATATGATTTCTGAAGTATCGTCGTGGTTTGATGACCAACCTGGGGTGTTCTAAAAAAACGGTCTCCAGAGCTGCATCAAACGATGTGAGAAATGCATAACTCTGGGTGCTTCCTATGTAGAGAAAGACTAATAACTGTGCCAAGTTCGTTGCTCTACTTTTATGGGAAGTGGGTCAGGGATATTACTTATTGAACGCTCCTCGTTTATATATATATATATATACATATACATATATATATATATATATATATATATATATATGGGTTTCTGATTGCTAATTGATAGATGTGTGTATGTTTATGTAGTTTACGTGTGAGTCTGGCGGAGTGATGGAACTGTGGGTGTTTTTTTTAATAGTATTTTCAAGTTAAATTAAATTTTGATTATATTTATTTATTAAATTGTAAGGTGAAAGATCAACACCCTACCCTCCCAAGTTTAAAATGGCTTTATTTATTATAACTTTACTATCTCAGCAAAGTAACATAAGTGTATAAGTTCCGGTTCATCATATTAATGAATATAACTTTTAAACTCAATTATTGTTGATAATATAACATTTTGTGGAAGTAATATTTTTCTTATACATTATCTCTTTACTTTGCTATTTTTCTAAATAATCTAATAATAATTTATGATTATTTGTATTTAATGATTAATAGAAATTTTATGAATAATTATTTTTTCTATAATATGTTTTGTTTCACAGAATTCCTCATTAAAATACGTACATATAAAAGAGTGTAATATATTTATGAAATATATTCTTCATTTATCATGGAGGGAAACAATATTATTAATTAAGCTTTATTAAACGTGCATTAAACAGATGGCTTATATAACATATCAGTGCACAACCCCCCCCCCAAATGCTATAATACTTACAGAAAAATTGTCGATTGTATTTTTGTAGTTTTAAAAATATCATTTTTTTTTTCCTTTTCGTAATTAAAATATAAAACAATTATTGTTTTTGCTTTCCGCATATAATAAAGACATTCTCATGACACATCATACATATAATTATAGTTGAATCTTGTTTGTTTTAAGTGATATATTTTATATTAACAAAAGGTTCCTATATCTTAATTATGAGGATTGGGAGCTAAAAATCACACACACATAAACACACACGCGCTTGAGTATCCGCGCACGCACACACACCTCCATATATATATATATATATATATATATATATATATATATATATATATATATATATATATATATATATATACATACTACGACCTAAAAACACTAGTGTTTCATCCTTTCGGGAATCATCAGTGCAGACTTTCACGATTAATACCAGTCGATAGATTCCAGCTCGCCAACAGAAGTCATATCTGGCTTCATTAGCAATGACTTAATCCATTCGCCGACCGTTAACCGCGAGAAAATTTGTTGAAAAGTAAATATTTATATTTTGAATATTGTTAACGTCTGTCAGATTGATCTAAACATTATATGATCTGCGCAAAAGAGATGATTTGACCACTTTTAATTTTAACTGAGGGTGCTCAAGGATAAGAAACGAGTTTCTGAAAGGGGCTGACATAATTATTTCCTATACTAATTATTAAATACCTACAGCTACTAGTATATCATCGTTTCGCGAATCATCATCATTATCATCAGCTATACTCCTATGAATTCGTTTTTCTGTTGTGTGTATTGATATTCATATTGAAACCCCTCTTTGTTATTAGTATTTATTTGCTTTGGCACTAAAGCAAAATGTGGCACGAGGTCGTTTTAATGTGGGGTCAAACCAGCTCTTCGGAACAAAGGAAAAATGGGCAATCTGGTTGGGATCAAAAATAATAATTTTCCCAGTTTAGATGGAAAGCAAATTAGGCACAAGGCCGTTTTTAATGTGGAGTATAAACCAGCTCCCCTAAAAGTAGGCAAAAAGGGGAGCACTCTGGTTACCAAAAATAATAATTGTCCCAGTATAGAGGGTCTCCCCTCCATTGACTGATACAAGTTATCTTAGTGGAGCATCTGCAGAAAGATACTATACTGTGATCCCGGCAACAGAAAAAAGGCAAGCCTCTGTTCTATTTAATTTAATGTATTTATTTGCTTTCCCACCAAAGCAAATACGCACAAGATCGTTTTTAATATAGGGGAAACCCCAGCTCCCCTAAAAGTACTAAAAAAGGGGGCACTCTGTTTACCAAAAATAATAATTGTCCCAGTATAGAGGGTTTCCCCTTCATTGACTGGTAAAAATTACCTTAAGTGCAGCATCTGCAGAACAGGTACTACACTTGGGATTTATTTGCTGAGCTAATTGGGCACAAGGCCGTTTTTTTAATGTGGAGAGAGAGGGAGGCGGGAGAGAAAAGGGTGACCAGCTCCCGATGGATGGGAAATGGGAGCTGGATAGTGACAATTGATGTGAAGGGTTGCTCCTACATTGGCCAAGGTCTGATATGTGGGGGTAACCCCACATATGGTCTTTGCTTGCAGTATCTGCCAGAACAGATACTCCACTTTCATCGCAGCTCGAAGGAAAAGAACGACAGAAAAAGGCAAGTCTCTGTTCTATTTATTTATAAAGAAAATACAATTTTCTTATATATGGGTGGTGGAATTGCATTCACTAGCAAAAGATCTAACTAATTTGCATATATTCTTTTAAACATCCATATAATTAATCCCCAATTAGTTTTTTTTTTTCGGTTTTCTTATACGTATATATTTTGGTTTACTCTATAAAAGTGAACGTGCATGTGTGCATTATTATCTGTGTGCCTACATTTCCCTACGCAATAACTCTGCCAATTTTAAGTCTACCGACCAGAAATTTGATTTCCAGGGTACTGAGATTTGGAAAAATCTTTGTAATCCATTTTCGGCCAGAAATTTGGCTGCTTAGGAGTCAAATTTCAACGATTTGACTTTTAAGAACTCTAAACAATGCCTCCGTGAAATTTGTGTCGAAACGCTTGAATGTTCAAATATAGATTCAATTGACATCGATCTAATTAAATAATTTATTTGAGTCCCAAAAAAATAACTAATAAGGGGTCATAATAGGGGTCAAATTAAAAACAAAATTAACCGCTTTTTACTTTTTATTTGCTCAACATACACTTCCACACACCCGGGCAACGCCAGGCTGAAATGCTAGTATATATATATATATATATATATATATATATATATATATATATATATATATATAGAGAGAGAGAGAGAGAGAGAGAGAAAGAGAGAGAGGGGGAGGCACACAGAGAGACAGAGAGACACACAGAGAGATAGAAAGAAAGAGAGTAATGAAAATGTAATTAAAAAGTAATCTATATCTTACTGAAAAATTTTTATGATATTTTGTCTTTCTTTTTTGGTCTTAGTTTAGATTATTACATTAACTTTCATTTGCTATGATGTTTCTAATCAATTCCATACAAGAGATGTAGAATTGTCTTTATTGCCAGACCAACTTAAGTCATCATACAAACCCGACACAAATAGAGTTTGTTTGCATAATATATATATATATATATATATATATATATATATATATATATATATATATATATATATATATATATCGGAGGTATGTGTATGTATTCATGTATGTATATATATAGATACATAGATATTCCTCTCTCTCTGTATGTATATATATATATATATATATATATATATATATATATATATATATATATATATGTTATACAAATAACTGTATTTCGTCGAGTTTGTATTATAAATAAACTTGGACTTAGACTAAACAATTTTTTTTTTAAATCCAGCAATATCTATGAAATTATATCACAAATATAATCTACTAGATAGAAAGTGTAAATTGATATAAGATATCAAATCGTATTATATGTCGTTCAAAAAGTCTGGATACATCTTCGAAATGGCAAAGTTGGACGAAACACTTTCCCGTGACCAGCCCAGTTGAAAGAAAACCATTGGTTCTATTTCAAATTTTGCAGCAAAAACAGAAACATGTTAAAAACCGATTGCGTCTTTTAGACTATTCTGTGTGTCCGGCGTTGGTGGGGTGTTTGGATGGGTGTTTTGTGCAATAAATAAATAAATAAATGAATAAAAGTGGAAGTAGGAAGAAGGGTTTAATCCGTACCGCGAAGGAGGAAAAGGGCGTAAAAAAAGGTGACATATTTGCCGTTGCGTCCATCACCAAACCGAAAGTTGCAAAGGTTGTAATTAAGGCTAGTTAATCAAAAAGAGGAGATGACCTTCGAAAATATCGGCCGAGAAAGCAACCCCTCCTTGGAGAACAGTGGCCACTTAAGGGTGAAGGAATAAATGCTTTTAGCCATTTTTGTTAATATTTGCCGTCCGAGTCGGGCTTCAAAACGATACTTATCTCCTGAAAATCCCTCGCCTCTGTGGAAATCATAGGCAGACATAAATACATACATATATTAAAACAGACAAGTTACATCTATACTATAGAATAGCATGGGTGCCCTGCGTAATCCGGTGTTTTGAGGTGGGTTTTAAGCACAAAAATGGTAGTAGACAGACAGGATCGAATCCGTACCGCGAAGGAGGAAAAGAACGCGAAAAAGGTGAGTCTTTGCTGTTTAATCTTCGTTAAATCGGAAGTCGCGAAGGTTTAAATTAAGACTAGACAACCGAAAAGAGGAGACGACTTTGGAAAATATCGGCAAAAAAGCGACCCCTCCTTGTAAAAAAAGTGTAAAGGAATTCATGTTTTTAGCCATTTTTTCGATATTTCTCGTCCGAAGCTTCACAACGGTATGGATCTCGTGAAAACCAGTCGCCTTTCTCGAAATATTTATGCATCCACACATGCATATAAACATACATACACACATACATACATTAAAACAGACAAAGGAGATTTATATAATATATGTAAATAAATGTTAATAACCATGTGACATTTTATTAAGTAAAACTTATTGAAAAGTTACAAAAGTAGAGGATTGTATTATTATTCATATTTAAAGATATTTCTTCAATTAAAACATTGACATTGTAAACAATTATTGACTAATGCACGTTAAATATAATATTTTATTGCAAAAAGCAAGAACCAACACAAAAAAAATTTCAGAATGCAAAATGTGATTAATCAGTTTTGGAACCGGCACACACACTCGCACACACTTTATATATATATATATATATATATATATATATATATATATATATATATATATATATATATATATAGTGCAAAATTTTGTTGAAAATTCAAAGACTCACGTTTTCTTTTTATAACCCTAGTTTATTTCCTGGATTTTTTCATTAGAGCTATTTTATTGATAGGTTGACAATTTACGATTTATGTTTCCGTAAAAATATCCTGCCCCCACCACCTTCTTCAGATGTGTATCCATTAGATTTTTACAACAAATGGCATATTTTTTAACATGCTGGACATCGTATTCCGGTAAAAATATTTCCACATCCATGCTTCCTCACTTCCTCAATCTTTTGGTGTTATGTAAATATAGTTTTCCGTTTTAACGGATACTTTCCTATTTTTATTCTTAATTTATTTATTTTTGTTTTAATTTTCCCTGTTTTTTCTTATTTGTTTTTTTTTCCAATTATCATATAATTTATATAATTTTATACCTATTTTATGCGTGTTTATTTTAATATTGTTTTTTGCTTACTGTTTGAAGTCGTATTGTATTACGCGATGCAGGGAAGGTCACTCTCGTGGTGTTCTTTTTTCTCTAGGATTACCTCCCTTGATTTTTTTTCCTAATCTGTTCGTGAAATTAAATATCTGTTTCTTTAATTCCTTAATCCATACTGCTAAAGTGGTTGAGTTTTTTTGTTTTTTTTTTCGTTTTTTTTTCGCTATTACTATTGATTCTGTTTCTATTTTCATTATAGTAGTCGTGGTAGTAACTATTGTTATTATCCTTTCTACCGTTGTTTTCACTTTTATTTACATTGTTGCTGTTTTCGTTATTTTTGGTGTTCTTTTCTTTCTCAGTTTGATTTGTAAACAATGCTAAGTGATTACGATATCTGTCCTTAAAGCAAGTTCCGTTGCTCCCCAGATATACTTTAGTTTCATTCTTTGTTATAACTTCACATTTGTATACTTCGTTTGAAGTTAAACAGTACCCCCTCATTGGACATTCATTAGGGTCACGGCAGTTACATTCTTTTATATTGTTAGATTCATTTTCTGTCCTATTTCTGTTTTTCAAAAGGTTTAATTTTGTGTTATTTGAGCCAGTTATGGTATTTGTTAAGTAAGCAGACGTTGAGAAGGATAGCTTAACGGTGTTTTTATTAATTGTCTTACTTAGTTTACTATCTTGCGGGAATTGTTTTCTATAATTTGGTAAAATTCCCTTGGGATGTTATTTTATATATGGTGGCTGAATGGTGGATTGAACCACGTCCGGCTCTTCCTTTTATTTTTAACTTCTCTTTTAGTGTTATCATGGTCTAACTTTTCATTTTTCTTTTTCGTGTTTATGGTATGTTTTATTTTTTCATTTGTTTTTGCTCTTTTTTCCCATTTATATATATTTCGACATTGGTGGGAACAGGATATTTTTACGGAAACATAAATCGTCAAATTGCCAACCTATTAATGAAACAGCTGTAGTTGAAAAATCCAGGAAATAAAAGAAGGTTATAAAAAGAAAACGTGAGTCTTTGAATTTTCAACAAAATTGTGCACTATATATGCTCTGCTCCTATTAAATAGCCACATTAAACTTAACTCAAAATTAACGGCGAATTGTTATAAAATAACAATTTAGCTCCGTTAAACAAAAACGGTATACATTGAAGGGAACGACATTTCAAAAACAAAATTTAAATGTGTATATATATATATATATATATATATATATATCTAAGTTTGAGGATTAAATTTTTAATTATGAACAAAAAAACAACATATGGGCACATATATTGGAATAAAAGAATTTATTGTTTGACAAAATAAATATATAGAAGAGGTTCTGTTAATTTCAGTAATCCAGGGGGTTTTAATAATGGCTCCTATCATCAGAGAAAATTAAATGCGATTAGCAAAATGTTCAGTAATTAAGGAGCAATGCTCTTTTTTGCTATATGGGAATAATACTTACTACCCTTGGACCTATTATCTGCCCACCTTGATTTACTCGCCACAATGTAAAGCGAACAGTTTCACAAAACCCTAAAATATTATAATTACATGAAACATTTTGTTGCAACTTATAGCAAGAGGTTGTATTAATAAGGTCTGCGCTCTATTAAAACAAAGTTCAGACCTAAAACGTTGATTAATGAGCGTATTTCCAGAAAAGAAAGCTTCGTATAATAGCCCACATTTTTGGAAACAGGTCTATATTGATATACTCGATAATATTCTGAGAAAATGAAAATTGGAGTTTAGTATACAAATCAGGTCATACCTTCGGAGAAAACCCATCCTTGGATGCTTGAATCCATCAGAAATGTATTGATCAAAAATATGCCCACACAAGCCGTCTGATTGAAACCCCATAGAGCGTTGCCGAGTAATTCGCTATTTTGCACAGTACACCTATATAAAATCGTTAGCCAGGATCAAACTGCTGTAAGGCGTTCGCCGCAGGATACGATCAAGACATCATTCTGCAACTCAGCTCATCCAGGTAGCAGTTTCTCAAAGTGAAGATATAGCGTCCATAACCGTGCATATTAAAAAAATATGAAGCTAGCATTAATAGAGAAAACTCATTTAATTAACGCAATTATACAATAAAATCGACATGAAATCATCATCAAATATTAATACAAAACTATAAAAGAAAATAGTGTTATCATAATTAAAATAAAGAAGTTTTATTTAACTGAAGAACTGTAAAACAATACTACTAGTCGCGTTCTAAACTCCTGTTAATGTAAAGGGTTACTGACATTTTTCATTTATTTACATGAATATGTAATTAGCGTTATAAACTTTCGAAACATTTATTCTTGCTATGCCCTTTAAGTTAGCTCAAACGTATTCAATAATTAGATAGTTTTACAACTTGCATATATAAGCTATTAAAATGCGACAAAAAAAAACAAACAAAATAAAACATTGCACAGTATTTTTAGAAAGCTTCATGTAATTATTGAGAACTTATTTTATTACAAAAGGAGTTGTTATTATTGTGTCTAAACACATTTACAGATTAATCATTGATATTTAAAATTTGCTAAATGTTCCTTATATATTTTTAATAGTTAGTCCTCTAGAACTGAGCAAAAAAACAGCATCGTTTAACATCCTGGATCTAACAATAACCTTTGCATCGAATATCTAAAAAGATACGAAAAGTCAGAAACGAAATATATAATTGATATTATCGATATGCGTGAAATAATGTAATTGACAAAATGGCAGGATTGCAGTGTATGGGTAGAAAACATAAACCCTCTTAATTTCCGCCCGCATATTCTGAACTTAATACCAGTTATCTCGCTATATCCTTTCAATGTCATTGATTATGTAGTAAAAATACTTACTGTTGGGGGTTTCGCAGTGATTACGTTCCTTTTAAACCCTCCCAACTCAATCAGTTTTCTTTATGTCTTTTATTTCCTTCCAATATAGGAAGTGTTAAAAAATGCATACCCGTGAATTTCTAAGTCCCATGGAACATCTCCATTTCGCGGCTCTTCATTTTATTTTTGTCACATTTTAATGTTGGTATTTAAAGCCATAGTTGTACTTAATGTGTTGGCATTTACCAAGTATATATCCTACTTTATGATTAGTGCGTATATGGTAGAATTATTGCTAATGAGGAGATAAAAATGAAGTAGAGGTTTTAGAAGAACCATAATCATAGGAAAGCTCATCTAGCAGTAAAACCATCTGTATTGAATTCTAATTGAATTGGCTAT
>NC_136490.1:109906792-110006792 GCF_053919585.1 Euprymna scolopes
ATCGAAAGATAACTTGGAGATCTAATTCAAAATGAAACATGTATATCTTACTTTGTAAAGGGTGTCAAAGTGCATATTGAAAATTGATAATTTACAAAAATGTTGTATCTTACTGATAAAGTTTCTACAATTTTAGGTTTCAGCATATTCATTTTGTGAAGGGATCGTATTCTAACTTGCATTTATGATTTAAGATAAAATCTTAGATATTTCTTTTATTTCCTATTTAAAAAAATGACTGTGCTGCCGCATGCTTCTTACACGTACAAATTATCTTTTTAATATTCTCCTTAATAAAAATGTAAAAAAATGTGGAATAAAATTATTTACATCTGCTTAAAAGAATAAAAACAAAAAAAGAAATGAAATGAACATTTCCTTTTTACATTATTCTTTATTTCTTTTACTAAATTCTGCATCTAGCATTATACATTCTCCGTTTCTAAGCTCTCATATATATTCTATTTAGTGTATTTAACACACACCTAGACACCATACGACTTAATAGTATATACTATATATCGAGTGTTCTATTATATTATTAATTCTCGTAGAGATTTTTTCAGAGTAATTCCCGGAATATTAAAAAGAAAGCAGAATTAAAAACATGCTTAATATATTTATATGGACACTTATTTATTCAGCTCTCATTATAAAACACTCGTTTGAATTATAATGAAGTAAAGTTATTAATTGCTAGCAAATAAATAAAACAAATAAAATTTCATAAGTGAGAATTCGAAAATTTTAGCAGACCTTAAAAACCTACTAAGGCACTAAATGAAATAAAGTTAAATCCGAGACAACTAAAACAAAGACACGTTATATTAAAGATATATGAAACGTAATAGCTCTCAAGTATTTTAAATAACTGTACAGTTTGATTATTTGAGTCTCTCATCAAAGGAAAAGGCAATATTCGCCGTAAAAAAACAGCCAACGCAACAATTCTTAATAACTTAATCAGTTAGCTAAATCTGACCCCCAAGATCGCCATGGGTATGAATATGTGTCTACATTAAAGATGACTTCCTGTGTGGCAGGGATATATCTAGAGAAGATCCTAATTTACCCTATATGTGCTTCCGGTTGCACTTGCTTACACCATGGTATTTATATTTGCCCTCTATCGGCCCCATAGCAGCGGAGTTACTATCTTTAAGAGTATATCTGAGAAAATAGACCACATCCTGTCTGCACAGCCCTCGGCCAACATCCACATCTATGGTGACTTCAACGTCCATAACGTGGAATGGCTGACCCACTAAAATCAGACGGACAATGAGGCGAGGTTTGGTCATGATTTTGCCATTGCTTATGACCTCACTGAGATTGTTCGAGAATCCACCCGTATGCCCGATACTACAGGGCAATATGCAAGCCTCCTAGACCTTTTTCTCTCAACTTCCCCTAAGTCGTATAAGTTAAGATAAAAATGAAATGTAATAAGTCCCCAGACGTACCCCTCCACCGTACTGTATACCGATACTCTATGACTGACTGGGATACCTTCCGTACATACATATCTGATATACCTCTGCATTCCATGATTAAAAAGAGGTGTCCTCTATGGAATCAGATCTGACCGAATGTTTAATTGTAGGCATTCCATGATTAAAAAGAGGTGTCCTCTATGGAATCAGATCTGACCGAATGTTTAATTGTAGGCATAGACCAATTCATACCATCTGAAAAATTCCAACAAAAACCTAACATCCAGCCATGGTTCTCCACAGAATATGCTGCTGCTATTGCGTAGAGAAATCACTTTTTCCATAGCTACCAATGTAATAGATGCACTGAGACTAAAGCTGCTTTCAGGAACGCCAGCAACCACTGTAAAAGAGTAATAAAAAATGCAAGAAAGCTATATGCCCAGTCTGTTAAATTCAAAGTAGCTGATCAGCGGCTTGGTTCCAACTAGTTTTGGCAAATAAAAAATAGGATCCTGAACAGAAGTGGTCGTTCTATCCCAACCATTATCAATAGACAAGAGGTCATCTCGTCAGCATCAGACAAAGCCAAAATATTTGCAAAGAATATTGCAGCTAATTCTACCCTATGCGACGAAGGCCATCAACTCCCTATATTTTCTCCAATAACACAGAACACGCAAGGTAACATACAAATATCTGTGCATGAGGTCGCAAGCTAATCAAGAATCTTGATCCCAGTAAAGCAAGGGGCCCTGGCGGCATCTCAATTATAGTGATAAAAAAGCTTCAACCAGAACTTGCTCCCATACTTACGAAACTGTTTAAGCGTTGCTTTAAGGAGAAGTGCTTTCCGACTCCCGTGAAGACCTCATCAGTATGCCCTGTACTAAAGAATTCAGGTAATAAGTCATCTCCCTCTCAGTACAGACCAATAAGTCTCCTGTATGTTATTAGTAAGTTGCTGGAATCCATATTAAATAGAGCAATATTCAACCACCTCTGCAGAAATAACCTTCTTAGTGACACACACTATGGTTTCCGTTCTGCAAGATCTACCTCAGATGTGCTAACGGTTATATCTCACAGGATTAGTGACTGTCTTGATAAAGGCTTCCTTTTTAAGGCAATAGCTCGTGACATATCAAAGGTATTCGAAAAAGTATGGCACAAGGGCCTACTTCACAAGATTCCCAGCTACGGTATAACTGGAAATGTTTTCTCAATCATTAAATCATTTCTCTCCGATAGGGTCATAAGAGTAGTGGTCGATGGACAAAAATCAGATGCCTGCAGTATTAATGCTGGAGTCCCTCAAGGGTCAACCTTTGCCTAACTCTCTTCCTGATTTACATCAATGATCTCCCATAGCACATACTTAAATCATTCGTTGACATCTATGCTGATGACACGACCATCTACGGCAACACATCAAAGGCTGGAAAGGACAAAGTTCTCTCTGATTCTCTCTCCTCTGATCTCGAGCGCGTGGTTCAATGGGGGAAGACGTAGCTGGTTACCTTTAATGCATCTAAAACCAATCTCCTATCTTTACATCATCATATTACAGAATATATTACCTTCTATCATCACTGGATTTCTCAGAAAACAGAAATTAACCTGGTTATACTGTTATAAAATAATCAAATACAAATAGTAAATTTGGTAGATGAAAGAAATTCAGGGGGACGTTACAAATGCGAATGGAAGAAAACCATCTCTTGCAAAAAATATACGAAACGTAGTATACTATAATTATGTACAAGTGAGTACAAAAGAAATGCAGATGAATATGAAATTGTACTTAGACACTAAGTTAACCAAAGACTATCCGAGAAAGTATAGAAAGTATCCATCAAATCGTTAAACATGTTTTTACATTAAAATAAAATGTTTATAATAAATGCATACGAAACTACAGAAATAAGATATAATTGACTGAAGAAATGCAAATGATTTGCTCCTATTATATAAGTATGTGTTAAGCAGCATATACTCATATAGGAGTTTCATTTCGGTTTTAGGAAAACCGTTTATGTTTTGTTGCAGACTGTCTACTAGTTGGCAAGTTATGCGCAAATTCCAAGAGCGAGAGAAACCTTCTATCATGTCTAAATGTGACACAGTGTTCCACCAGCGAAATTGAAGATGCATTGCTATACTAGTCAAGTTGAACCTGGATGTGTTTAAAAGCGTAATAATCATCTGGTGCAATCAGGTGAACCTGGCAGACCCTGGGTGTGGCAACAGGAATCGGCGACGGCCCACAAGTCCAAAAGCACCCAGGCTTGGCTTCGGAAGCAGTGCTACGATTTTGTACCCTTCTCTCACTGGCCCCACCCTTCCCCGACCTAAACTCGCTAAACTACTTTGTTTAATCATACATCGGAACACTACTAACAACACCTCCCACAGCACTAAAGTCAGCATAATTGCAACCATCCGCCGAGTATTCGCCGAGCTCCTGATGGCGCTTGTGGGCAAAGAATGCTCCGAGTTCCGGACCCATATCGAGTCGGTAATTGAGGTTAATGGCGTCTACATTGAATATATATCAGCTCTACTAAATAATCAAGTTACCTTAATCGATCGTCTCAATAGAAAGTTATAAAATAATTTAGAGTGTTTTCTTTGGGGCAACAAAGTTATGATTCCACCCTGTAATATCGACTCGTCTCGATATCCCAAGGTTTTCCAGATCTAGTCCAGTCCGTAGTCTACTTTCGAAGAAATCAAACACGTCACCATGTGACTGTGTCCAGCCGGTAAATATCCTCAACTCTCTTCAATTACTGCGCCCAGACTGTCCACAGAATTCACGGACACACTCAAAACTCGTAAACACGCTAACTCTAAAATATATTGATGAATCACTTGTTTAGTTTTTGGTCTTAAAATGCTCCCATCTTGCTAAACAATAGAATTTCGAACAACTTTTGTGTGTGTTAATGAACTCCTTAACATTCTATTGCCCAACAGATAAAATCGGTTCGTATTCCTTTTTCTTGCAAATAATTTTATTCCCTTTTATCCTTTGCCATAATTCGTTTTCTTTTTCTCCCTAACTTCTAAACTCTACGGGTAAATCGCCGTAATACTCGCACCAATTATCTTATTGTACACTACATTATTTTTCATTCTCTCTTAACGTTATTTGAGGACGACCGTTCTAGGCAATGCATAGAACCTCGTGACGTAAGCAGTTACTAATAATACTTCACACTCCAAAAATGTGTTTATAAATAACACTTAAATTAATGAATTCTGCATAAAATCAACAAAGCGGTTCCCTTAATCATTAACGTATATCATGGAATCTGAAGACGAAATGACTAAAAAAAACAAAAACGAAACCAACAATTATGGGACTACATTAAGCGAGATCGACTTTATATTCACGTGGATAATATATTAATTATTTAAGCCATTAGTTTGTGTATTATAACTCATTAAAATTTGCAATTATTTCTACCATTAATCCCTACTGGAATTTTGGTCGCAATAAGCCTTTCTACGTCCCAGTCCTCTTCTCATCGGTCCATGGGTGTTTAGTAAGTGATTTATCTTCCAGCATTTTCATCCTTATAATTATTCGCGATGATTTTGTGGGTTTTAAGTTGAGACAAACTTTTGTTGAAGGGCCGACTACTTAACTTACAATTGTACAGTTTCAGTTTTATTGATTCCATGTGTTTATTATTCATGTTTTACTTTTATTTATATTACGGTTTTTATCTTCCTACACGAGTGTGTCTGATTAGTGGTGCAATTTTATCTGATACACATCCAGCTATATTTCAATGTTCAAGCCATATTTTTACATTTCTAAAAATAAGTAGATGTATTTCTGCCTAAATGATATTATACATTAAAGGTATTCTTTTTATAAACATGCATGACGTTTTCACATACGTGTGCATCATTGTTATTGTTAAACTGTGAACATATTTTCTATTTTCTAGCTTTATAATTTGAGTATGATTTGAGACAATAATATTTCTAGATAGTGAAATGACTTTGAAACTAATATGTTTCATTATGGTTATTTCTAAGACGCCGGCATTAGTAGACGTTTCTGTTCTGCTAATAATTAATTTGCAATCATTGTGAAGAGAACAAATCTGTTTTTAAAATTATACTAAAGAGTTTTGCGTAACAAGTATTCAAAAGTTGTGGGTATACGATAATCTTTACTGTAAATTTACCGACAAAATCTAAGATTTATGGTTGTCAGACCCTTACTTGCGTCCATTAATTACTAAACCGATTCGATACTATTACCGATGAGAATAGAAGAGTAGTGTGTGCGTATGGACTATGACCTGACATAATATAACACAGTAAATGTAACCTGAAGAAGGTATCTGATGGCATGAAAAAGTTTATATTGATCCTATTACGTGTAATTATTTACTTACGTGGGATGCGCCATAATTCAAGCCTAAAAGATAAATAATTACTAAAAGTCAAACTAGAGTAGAAATATCAGATCAGCTGACCTCAAAAATATTTCGATTAAGTATTCAGATCAGACTAGTAAGGACGTGCTTAGAATAAACAATAATTTAATATTTGTTTTGAATTTGATCTTTTATAGTTTTTCGCATTTATATTATCAGGAAGTAGTAAGTTTAAACTTTATATAATCAACATCAACATTGATTAATTTTTTTTACACACGCATACACACACGTATATATATATATATGTATATATATACGTATATATATATATATGTATATATATGAATATATGTGTGTATATATATATATATATATATATATATATATATATATATATATATATATATATATATATATATATACATTAAGGGGATGCAGTGCTATTTTAATAGCTGTGTTTGTCGAATTTAAGCAGTCTTTATCGTTATTAAAAACGTTTTTCGATAGATATTATATATATATATATGTATATATATATATATATATATATATATATATATATACATGCATATATATACATGCATACATAGAACTGCATAAAAACGCATATAAACACACGCACATATTTCTTCTCATTAAGGAAACATTCAATAGAACTAAATTGATATTTTTATATTATTATCACTAAATTATTTATTCAGGTCATCATAAAACGTTATTGAGATAATCGAGTGTGTTCAATATAGTTCAGGGATCGATATATCTACCAAAGTTGGCAATTCTCTCGACTACTGTCGATAATCTTTGCTAATCAAGGTGAATAATGTCAACAGCCATCATTTGTCTGCACTGGAATTTAGGTGGCATAGTGAATTTTCTAGTCGGTTTTTTTATCTCCAACCTTCGCAAGTATTTGGCGTGATTCTAGCCGATGCTGATGCTAACATTTATATGTATTATTTTGGAGTCGTGCGAGGAGCCTGTGTTAACTTATTGTGTTGTGGTTTCTATGTGGCCTGTTAGCGTTGCACCGCATGTGATTACGTCTCCGGGTTCAACTGGTTTCTCAAAATTTCAGCTGATTTTATTATAAATAAATTCTGTATCTTCTGAAACTTCGTCCTATTATTATTATTATTATTATTATTATTATTATTATTATTATTGGCTCACAAGGAGCTTTTACATAGTTCATACAGGATCTCGCCTTTCTGTGGTATTCCAAAGAAGCTGGGAGACAACAAGTCTCCCCAGTTATCCAATATCTCTACCTCTTCTGACAGATTTTGCAAATGAATATGCATTATCGCAACATCAACTTACCATTGATTTCTCGCTCGTAGCACTCCTTGGTCTTCACTAGAATTAGAGTGGCAATAAGCCTCCCCAAGGCCCTAGTTCTCTTCACACTTGTCCCGCGGAGGTCTGGTCATTTCCCTCTGCTTGGTCTTTCCGTACTCCTTGACCCTTTTTCTGCTATATATTTTTTTGGTTTGTTTTGTTTTTGTTTTGTGTTTTGTTTTTTTTTGGGGTGGGGCAGTGATTGCAAATTGGGAGAGGATGGGGTACGTGATGAAGAACTTATGGATATGCATGTTTAATGTTACTGACATGCAACCTTCATGCTTCGTTTTGAGGGTAACCCCTGGTGTTAACTGGAGACTTAGTTACAAATTATCTCCTCAAATTTCCAGTACACTTAAGCTACTTTAATATAATTTACAAATTAATTTGTGTTATCGAAAAATACCAATTATTTCTTGCTCATAACACCCTTAATCACCAGTGGCAATAAGCGTTCCTACATACCAGTCCTCTTCTCATCCGTCCAGTCGACATCTCGTAAATGCTTTATCTTCCAGCATTTTCATCCTCACGATTCTTCGCGATAATTTTGTGTGTTTTCAGTCGTGACCAACTTTTGTTTAAGGGCCGACTACTTACAATTGTACAATTTCAGTTTTATTGAGTCCATGTGTTTATTATTCATGTTTACTTTTATTTATATTACAGTTTTTTTATCTTCCTACACGAGTTTTTAGCACATAGGTATTAGTTATTATTAGTAGCCCCTAGGTATTAGTTATATTAAATGTTTTGTTTTTAAATTTTTCAGCCGTTTCTATCGTTATTATCTATTGGATATTCTTATACTTTCCTCTTGTACTAGTGTCTACCATACTATTTTAAAAAGTGTTCTAGTGTTCCTACATTAATTTCTGTTATCTCGACTTTCTTCAGCTTTCTGCGTTTCCCGAGCATTTTGGCCAATACCGTATTTTTTGCCCTGATTTGCCCTTTCTTTTATATTAACACTGTTCGTTGCAAGAAAAAAGAACTCTACAATTTAGTATGTCAGTACTTAATTTATATTTTTATTTCCTGATTGTTTTATTTATTTATAGAGTTAGCTCGTCATAAATGTTTATTATATCTTCCAACTTGATTGCATGAACATATTAGGAAATTGTATTCATTGTTAATTCGTGAGAGGTGAATATATCTCCACACTTTCCCTTTAAAAAACACGCCAGTTGGACTTTTATTAAGTACAATACTTAATAGATTTTTTAAAGGAGAGTAGAGAACGCTTTGTGGAAGCGTTGTCGGCATCTCCCGTTACTCTCGCTTCTCTTTATTTGTCACTCAGTCCTCATTTTTTAATGAGTGATTTTTCTTACAAAGGGAGAAGAAAATGCTGTATTCTTGGTTGGCAGTATCTTGCGTGAACAGTGGACAGAGATTGCGGAATTTTTTTGTTTATATATCTATCCTTGAAGCCATGTCACTAATAAGGGTGCTGGAGGTAAGCGTTTTATCTGAACTGACGTTATCCGCCTGATAGTCAGGGACCTGAACCTTGGATTAACCACTATCAGCAGGTGCAAAGTACTGGGGCTGCTGTATTGCTATTTGATGAATGGATTCTGAACCAGTCAGTAGCTTCTGGTGGGGCCTCTCGATGCCATATTAGTGGGTACTTGTTACGGCTTTACCTTATCATATTCTACAAAAAACATCTTCGTTAATTTTCTCTCTTAGTTTCCCCTCTCTGTCCTGCTCTGAACAAGTATGACGACCTAGTCCATAAACTCCAAAATTCCATCATGACAAGTTTCAATAAAAATTTAAACTTACAATGTAGACCTCCACTACCATGTCTCCTTCTCCAACATCAGGGGTCTATGTTCTAACCTTCCAGAGGTCGAAGCCCAATTGCAGGAGACTAAACCAGATCTTTTATTTTTAAGCGAAACCGGAATTGGGCAGGCTAATTCCCTGAATGAGTTCATAATTAAAGGATACTCTAACATAACTTCCAAATTCGACCCCCAAGATCGCCATGGGCATGGGATATGTGCCTATATGAAAGATGGCTTTCCATGTGGTAGGGGAATCTCCAGAGAGAATCTCCAGAGAGACAGTTGAGTTACTATCTTTAAAAGCATATCTGAAAAATTGACCAAGTTCTATCAGCATATCATTCACGTATTTGGAGACTTCAATGTTCATAATGTGGACTGGTTGGCCCACTCAAACAAGACCGATGATGAGGGGAGGTTCTGTCATGATTTCTCCATTGCTTATGACCTCACTCAGATTGTTCACGAACCCACCCGTGTGCCCGACAATGACGGCCAGTATGCGAGTCTCCTAGTCCTTTTTCTCACAACTTGCCCTGAACTATGTTCAATTTCCGTTCTGTCCCCTCTTGGATCTTCCGACCAGTCAGTTGTATCAATTAAAATAAAAATGAAATGTAACGAGTCCTCAGACGTACCTCTCCATCGTACATTATATCTATAAACTATGGTGTACTGGGATAGTTTCCGAACATTTATATCGGATTTTCCTCTGCGGCCCATGATTAAAAAGGATGTGTCGTCTATATTATCAGACCTGACGGACTGGTTAATTGTAGGTTAAGACCATTTCATACCCTCGAATAAGTTCCAGCTAAAACGTAACATCCATCCATGGTTTTCTCAAGAATGTGCGTCTGCTATTGCGCACAGAAATCACTTTTTTTTTCCATTGCTTCCAACGTAATAGATGTATGGAAACTAAAGCCGCTTTCAGGACTGCCAGCAACCATTGTAAGAAAGTAATACAGAATGCAAGAGAGTTGTATGCTCAATCTGTTAAGTCCAAAGTAGCTGAACAGCGGCTTGGTTCCCACCAGTTTTGGCAAACAGCAAACCGAATCCTGAACAGAAGCGTATGCTCTATCCTAACTATCATCAATGTATCTGAGTTAATCTCCTCATTATCAGACAAAGCCAAACTCTTTGCCAAGAACTTTATAGCTAAATCTACATTTTGCGACCAAGGCCGCAAACCCCCAATATTCTCCCGTGTATCAGAAAACACGCTATGTGATATAAAAATATATGTCCGTGATGTTGCCAAGCTAATCAAAACCCTTGATTCCAGTACAGCAACCGGTCCTGACGGTATTCCAATAATAGTACTCAAAAAACTTCAACCAGAATTATCGCCCATACTTACAAAACTGTTTAAATATTGTCTTAAGGAAAATTGCTTCCCATCATCCTGGAAAATCTCATCAGTATGCCCTGTATTTAAGAATTCAGGTGATCGTTCATCCCCCTCTCATACAGGCCGATAAGTCTCCTGTGCGTCATGAGTAAGTTGCTGGAATCTGTGTTAAATACAGAAGTAATCAACTATCTCAGCAAAAATAATCTTCTTAGTGACACACAATATGGTTTTCGTTCTGCTAGATCTACAGCAGATGTGCTTACAGTTATATCTCATAGGATTAGCGACTCTCTCGACAAAGGCAACCTTTCTAGGGTAATTGCTCTTGACATATCAAAGGGTATGGCCTAAAAGGTATAGCCTAAAGGTTTACTTCACAAGATCTCTAGCTATGGTATAGCTGAACATGTCTTCTCAATCATTAAATCATTTCTCTCTGATAGGTTCATGAAAGTAATAGTTGATGGGCAAAAATCAGAAGCTCACAGTATTAATGCTGGAGTCCCTCAGCGGTCCATCCTGGCCCCAACTCTTTTCCTGATCTACATTAATGATCTTCCAAATCACATCCTTTCATAATTCGTAGACATTTTTGCTGACGACACTACCGTCTATGGTAGCACATCTAAGACAGTAAACGAGCAAGTTCTCGCCGATTCTCTCACCTCTGATCTTGATCACTTTGTAAAATGAGGAAAGGAGTGGCTGGTTACTTTTAATCCATCAAAAAACCAAGCTTCTATCTTTACATCATCAATGTTCTAATCCGCATCTGGCACCAATTTAAATGAATGGCTCTCGTCTTGGGGAGGCCTCCAGTTTTTACAGGCTTCTGGGCTTGACTTTTACTCCTGATCTTAAATGGAATACGTACATCAAATCTGTTGGCAAGGCCGCTGGAAAAATAGTCGGATCCTTCTATCGATCCAATAGATATCTTACTGCTGATCCAATTCTCTATCTATATAAGAGCAACATACGTCCAAGTATGGAGTACTGTTGCCACATATGGGCAGGAGCTGCTAGAAAAGACTTGCCCTGCCTTGATAGGGTTCAAAATAGACTTCGTGGCCTTGCGGAGATGTCCTTTTCTCTTCGCTGTCTCACAGAAGTGATGTTGCGAGTTTGTATCTGCATTATCGTTAATTTCATTATAAGTTGTGACGCCTATGTAAATAAAAAAAGTACTGATGCCGGTCTAAGCTAGTACAATTATAGCAGCTGTTCAAGATGAAATTGCCTGCATAATTTCCATTGTACTTCCTTCTACGATTGACTGGATATATTCTTTTATACTTTTAAACTTGTTAGCTACATTCACTATTTGGTAGTTTATCTGTTCTTCTGTTTGAAAACATATGATACGTTTGCTGTTTTCTCGTGTTTTCTTATTAACTGCTTTGATAAAGTCTTCTAATCGCGTTATCTTCTTGGCTTAATATTTGGGAATCAGTGTCATTTCCATAGCCAAAGTGTTCAATAGTTGAATGTTTTGTAATTCTTGTAGATGTTTCACATTCAATTTGCATTTTCCTTTCTTGAGATGTTAAGGTGTAATTTGCTTTGTAATTATCGTTTCTATAGTATGATTATGCATTTCTTATACTCATTTTTGTACCATTCACATAGTCTTCTATAAAGACCAGGCATATTTCTGTGTGTTTCCTTTTAACGTAAAGGCAGCCAGCATCACGTTTGTGTGTAGTGCGTTGTTCATGGTCATAAGTGTTTTTTTTTTCTGAACGTAATATATAAATTGTCTTTTGATCCAACCTATAACGTGACTGGTGTAAATTACTAGCTTTACTGGTCATGTTTTTTTTATATATTAACCGCGGTTTCTTTATGGTCTAGTTTCTAGGAATTGTCTGCTATTCTTAGGTATGCTTTTTCAATTTCTCTAGCTTTGATGGTGTTGGCTTCCAACACTGTCATAATTATATATATATATATATATATATATATATATATATATATATATATATATATATATATATATATATATATAACTGTCATGGTCACATAGTGGCCTTATAATATACTAGGGTTACTATTAAGAAATAGTTTTATAGTACTAAGCACATATATATATATATATATATATATATATATATATATATATATATATACGAAGAGAAAGAGCGGATTAAATGCGGGGGCAAACACGAAATGGCAATGGATCTAAAAATGTCTCTAGGATCACCGGTTTTACGATCAAACGATCGTCCTTAACGAGCGACATTTGAGTACGTCTGTGTCACTTGACCCTACCGCTTAGCTTTGTGAAGTTGACATAAGAAGCGATAAAATCGTAAAGATAAGATACATTTACATAATACCTTTCAGTTAATAATCCCAAAATTATAGTGTTTTTTTGTGAGGAACTAGTGGGTTGGTGTCGTTGATACACAATCACTACTCCTAACGTAACGTTTTTTTGCATACTTTCTTGTAAGGATCTAATTTTTGTAACATGTTTTCGCATGCTTGATCCGTAGGTTAACTGTAGAATTTAATGCTTGATTTGCTCTGTAGCATTTATCGTCTGGCACACGTCAAGTTGTCTTACAGCTATACTAGAAAGAGTATATACACGTTCTCATACAAAGTCTTAATTGTGTTGTTTTTTATCATTTTGACTGATCAGAAATTGTGAAAAAAATATTCATGATCATTGCGTTAGAGTGAACTGTTGAACAGGGTGTTCATGAATAATTACTATTATTACGTAATATAATATCATCCCCAAATTTTGTATGCGTATAATCGTTAATAAATATAAAATGTGCTCGTTTTTTCCTGTGATATGCATTAATTCAGGCAATTGCTGGACATTTTTTTTATTCTAATTCTAGCAATTTACTCGACGTTGTCGGAGATTGTATGATAATCAACACATGTTTCACATTTCCATATTTATATTGTGATTGGAATTTTAAATTAAATCGATTTAATCACTATAATTGTCTGCGATAATTGGCCACCCATCGCCGTGCATCGGAGCACATTTCAACCTTACAGGTATTCGCTCCGCACATTTAAGCAGTTTATTCCTGGATCGTGAATTGACTGTAGAATATGGTATTTCTCCGCAGTGAAAAATGAGCATTGTTTAAACTCTGGGAAGTATGATAGTTTGTTCTAAATGTTCTCCATTTAATGGTAAAGTGCTCCCTTTTACTTTACTCCTACATGCAGCTGCTGAGACTGTCTTAATCCTTGTTTTTGTTTCAGCCGTTTTCGAGTCCATAGGGCGTCCATAAGGAATGGATTCCCACACACTGACACGCACACAGCAAAATGCCATTTTATATACTATAGATAGAGAAAAATGCCATTTTATATACTACAGAGATAGAGATATATCCTTGCAGGAAGACCGGATGTGGCGGGATTAGATGATTATCAAGAAATGTTTCACACTACTGTTGTTTTTATTATCATCGGAATCGGTGAAATTAACAATTTTTGTAATTAAATTGATTGATTACATACTCTACTTGAGGAACCATCGTGGTACACATAGAAGAAGGTTTACACCCCTTTCGCAATGACTTAGTCCACAATATAATGTACTACAGAACCTAGCGTCGATTTTATAAAAATAACGGGTTCAAGTTACGGAAGCAAGTAACATTACTTTTGTAATGAACGCTTGCTTTTAGTGGTTCTTAAATGGTCATGTTCGGCTTTGCCTAAATAAAATGCCCTTGCATTTTGCGTCATGTAAAACCATTTCTCATCAATATGTATGACATCAAAAATTTCTCTAAAATTTCCTCGATTCAAATCCCACTACGAACGCCAAAAATAAACGCGATATTTCATGTTTTCGATCGTGAGAAGCGGTGTTACAGCATATGAACGTGCTCGAATTTCGCCATCTTTCATTTATGCAATCAACGTTGCCTTAGGTATTCCACATGTTTGAGCAGTAGACTTCAAAATTGTTCTTTTTCTCAAGGGAATGGTGTTTATTTTTGCCAACTGTGAACTATAGTCCCTTTTTCGGCCATAGAGAAACTTACGGCTCAAAGAATCCATTGGCACCGATATATTGGACGCACTGTCAAGTTATCGTGACCAAATTCTGCCTAGAGTAATTCTTCCTATACCAAATTTGATTGCACCTCGTTCTAGGAAGTGCCCTTTAGACCTTTGTAGCAACGCTTGCAAAACTGCTGTTCGTTTTGAATTTGTCAATTCTACCTTATCACTTCTGATTTTACCTTCCACATTGACATCGACTAGATTTTCCATATTTATATAGTTCATCTGCAGTTTTTTGCTTTGTTCGTTTTTCCTCTTTTCTCCTCCCTTACCATGTTGTAAAGGAAAAAGAAAAAGACAAAAAAATAAACAAAACATCACACTGAATATGGAGTAAACCTCTGAAATATATTTGTTACAAATTTCAAACAAGTAAAATATTTGTTTATTTTCCTCATATTACGTTCTAATTTGGCTTTCAAGCGCACTTGATGCGTATTTTATTTCCTTCTAATTAAAGCAGCGTTTCTATATGAAATCTCATTCTTGACGTTCTTTTCGCGTTAGCTACGAAAAGTTCAAACATTTCAAAATACAATCCCCAGATACAACACGCGGCTCTTTACAAACAGGATTGTTTCTAAAATTTACAACTTGGTAAGGAAGAAAAAAGGGGAAAAAGAAGCAAAGCAACACACTGAAGATGAAGTATACCTCTGAAATATATTTGTGATAAATTTAAAACAAGTAAAATATTTGTTTATTTTCCTTATATAACGTTGTGACTTTGCTTTCAATCGCACTTGATGCGTATTTTATTTTATTCAAACACTATATATATATATATATATATATATATATATATATATATATATATATATATATATATATATATACAAAAAGGGAATATATAAATATATATATATATATATATATATATATATATATATATATATAACGAAATGGATTTTAAAAAAGAGAGTAAGTGTAATTATATAAGAGAAGACTTATCGGGAAAATATAAAGCTCAGCCAATTTTATTGGAACTCATATAGGAGAAATAGGAGTGTAAAATAATAGGTAATGTATTTAATAAGGGCATACATACGTTTAGTTGAGGTGGATAAAGGGGAATTTTTATACCAATGTATTTCGACGCTTAATGCTTCTCATCAGAAGAGTAGAGAAATTGCTAGGTACCATTATTGGGATGTGACGTCTAGCGAGACAATTATCATTATTAAAACAATTTATAAAAGTATTGATGTTGGTAGAGAGTACTATTTTTCAGATAAAGGAGGAGCGTACTATATAAAGTGTAGTGTAAAAAAGACGGGAGGGTTTCTACATAGTTTTGTAATAATGCACGTTGTATATGTGTTTAATATTCAGAAGGTATAGAGATGATTGGGTTGTGGTTATATTTTATGTAAGATGAGCAAGCCAGATATAAACACAATTTAGGCTCAAGCCTGATGTAATGTGTTGCTTATATCTTGCTTGCTCATTAAAAAAAGTACTTATGCTACTGGCCCCTGCATCCTAGAAAATTACAGATTATAATATGGAAATCGGCAAACATTATCCTGGCCAATAGTTTTGTAAAATATATTATCTCGTTCACCACACTCTCAGCTTTGCTGGCTAATCTAACATACACAATTTAAACCTTTATGCCTCACTTTCGTATGCATGTACTTTATCTCTCCTACCATTGCCACCCAATTAACTAAATTTAATTTAGTTATTTGTTTATCGATTGATACTTATTATTAGTAGTATTATATTTTCCCCTATTATCACACCGCACCCTTCATCCAAACCCAAATTATTTGATTGTCCATTTTTTATATGTCTATTAGTTTTACTGCCCTATCTTTAGACTTCTGCCTTATATTAAACACACACCTGTTTACACGTAATAGCAAGGTCGCCCTAGTGGAGTGCAATCTGTTATAATAGAAACTGTAACCAAAACTTTGGAATAATTCTTGATAATAGTTTTCATAAAAAGTTACTACAGTCGACAGCGAAACGAAAACACATAAAGAATTCTTAGTAAAATAAATGACAAAAAATATCTAGGTACATACCAAACGACACGGATGTAAAAAAAACTCGCACGCTATAGTATTAATACATAGATTATTATTTATTATACGTTTGATAAATGTACAAATAATGACCGCATCAAAATCTGGGATATTGCAAGTCATTAGAACAAAATACGAGTAAGGTTTACCTCGCATAATTCAAAATATATAACTTATGTGTTTTCAATAATAATTAGTTACGGAGTTTTAAACAAGAAAATTTGAAATCATGCTATTAAATATAAATACGCCTTTGTAAAACCTATATTTTCTAATACTCCTTTTCTCTCTTTAAAGATCAAACGTTGTGTATATATATATATATATATATATATATATATATATATATATATATATATATATATATATATATATATATATATATATATATATGAAAGAATGCGAAAGTATAAACGCTTATAACTTTTATTTATTCGTTTTTAATTGGTGACGTGCAGGAATACAAACTAATATTATCATATATATATATAATGAATCATATTTTCAAAAAATATGTAAAATAACACGAGTGAGGAATGATATCCGCATATAAAAGGAGACAGGCAGTTATATATTTATATGTTCTTATGTATGAATACATGGATATATTTAACGATGGATAGAAAGACAAAAAGACAATTGGAGAAGAAAGGAAAAAGTACCAATTTATTAGTCGTCTTCATTACAAGCACACCAAATATGAGGTGTAATGTTTCGCATAGGAATTAGTTACACGAGACTAACACATTCTATTGCTGGAGACAGACGAAACGATATCCTCTAGGATCAATTTTCAAAGTGACTCATTTTGCAAGGCGAAGAGGGCAAAACAATTATTGTATCAATAGAACGTGTGCGACAAAGACACACGCACATATTTAGGCACGCGCAAAAACAACGAATATAGCATTCATGCGTATATATATATATATGTATGTATATATATATACATATATATATATATATATATATATATATATATATATATATATATATATATATATATATATAAACGTAGGTGGCACGTTTCTTGCCGTGCATAGGTAGAAGAACATATTTTCTGATAAGGTTATTGGTGCATTTTAACCAATTACTAATATTCATGGAAATTTACATTCAAATCGATTCCCATACGTGAATACACGGAGTAAACACACACGTTTATTATCAACAGTTATAGATGGCATATAGATATATATATTATATATATATATATATAATATAATATATATATGTTTGTATGTGTGTGTGTGTGTGTGTGTGTGTGTGTGTGTGTGTGTGTGTGTGTGTGTGTGTGTGTGTACATTCATATACAGGCATTAAAATAAAGAAAATTCTATCGGAGAATAAAATATTCGCTTTTAAAAGTATGTACACAAATATGTACCTACTTATATATTTATTTTTCAATTCAACGATATTCTGTTTCTCTCTCCACACACGCACACACACACACACACACATATATATATATATATATATTTATGTCTACACACATATATATATATATATATATAGTGATAGAGAGAGAGCGCGAGAAAAAGGCAGACAGACACACATACATAAATAGAGGGGGAGAGGAAAAAGGATGGAGAAAGAGGGAGCGAGTTATAACATAGTTAGATACATATTTTCGTCCTATTTTTAATGAGTTTCTCGAGCTAAAGCCTGAGAACAGAAGCATACTAATTAATTTCGAAAATGTTCGTTACGGATTATGAATAGTGCGACTTGTATGAATAAAAATGTAAAAGAAACAATTTCCTAAATAGGAAGTTAAAATGTTTTAAAAATAGGAAACCCACGTGTGGTTGTACAGATATCGTTATGAATACGCATAGGAAAGTCCTATCCAGGTAAAAATGCGCAATATTCTAGATAGAACATAATTTTTTAAATGAGGGCAAATACAACATTTAAAGTTCGAAAATAAAGATATAATAAATATGATTGTTATACTCATGACGTTTAAAAATATAACACTAACTCATTTATATGGAAATGCGTATGTAAACTAATCAATAAAGAGTATTCAACTTGAACACAAGATTCTTTCTTTCAAACTGCATAGAATAAAGAAATAACGTCATCTTTTGAACACATTGTTTTGTAATAATAAGTGGAGTAAATTGTATTTTTTCAATATTCTGACCATATATACAGGGTGTCCCCAAAGTCGCACATCATCTAGGTTTTTATAAAAATAAATATAATATCTATTTTCTTGTTCATTAGTTCAACCGATGGACAATTCTAGTATACATTTGAGATGTTCCCGAAGACAAAAATGCCAAGAGGGACAGATCTGGTGAGCGGAGTAGCCAGAGCTGTATATATATATATATATATATATATATATATATATATATATATATATATATATATATATATATATATATATATATATAGCGGCACTGATGAGTTGTGAAACAACGAAACAGGTCTGTATGTCGATGACTAAAATATATTTTATAAAGCTCCCCTCTTCGGTAGAGCACTCTCGTAAATTATCTTACTCGCTACTTAATTTAGCTGAAATAATGCGAAGCTCGCAATTTGTTTACAAACAAAACGTTTGAGCCCTCTACGAGTAGCGGACGGATGTTTATTTAAATACGCATTCGGACAGCTTAATTTCGGCCACCGATTCCGTAGTCAGGGGGTAGGACTGCCGACTGTCATCACGACGGTTCTAGGTTCGATCCTCGGCTTGGGAGAGGTGTTAGTCTAGCGGCACTGATGAGTTGTGAAACAACGAAACAGGTCTGTATGTCGATGACTAAAATATATTTTATATATATATATATATATATATATATATATATATATATATGTGTGTGTGTGTGTGTATGGGCATATATATGTGTATGGGCATATATGTGTATATGTATATATATATACAGGTATATATATATACATATATATATAGATATATGTATATACATATATATATATGCATGTATACATATATATGTGTATACACACACACACACACACACACATATATATATATATATATATATATATGTATCGAATATGTAAAATAAAATGATACAAGCGTGCTGATAGTCAACATATAAGAGTAACGGTTTGAAATTATGACGCTTGTTATAGATTAAATAAATAGTTTAAGATTCATACAAATTTATTATAATTTCAATCGGATTGTCCTCATATTTTATCATCATTCCTCTGTATTGATCCAACTGCATGTATATAATATCGAATTTTGTTCCTCGCCTTGTATTATATTTGCGTTTTCACATTTAACTTCAATATCTATCTATGAACTTTTTTCATTTGTACTTACTGCATCATAATGAAAGAAACAACAGATCTCAGAGGAGATCTGAATTTTTCTTTTAGCTTTTTCTACTGGCATTTTAATTTGCATTGTCGAAGAGTATTCGTGAATTCCCACGGCGTACTGGACAATAGCATGTATATATCAGTTTAACCATGCTTCTTTATCAATTTCTATTACATTCCATTTGAAAATTTAATAAATTAACTCCTATGCGTTACGGGACATCAGATACTTCTATGTAGTCGTTGCAATTTCCGCTGTATAGTTTTCAGTACAGAGTCGTTTTAAAGAGTCTGTTTTAAGAGATGTTTACGTTATGCATGGCACGATTATAACAGCCAGCATACAAAGTTGCTATTACCATATCTTTAAGATTCAATTAATTCCAAAGCCATTTAAACATTAATTAGATGATCTTTGATTTTGCAATGTTTTTTCTGTTGAAGCTGGAATGTGAATTAACTGAGCAAAAATAATTTGCAGGATAAAATGTTTTCTAAAGTATTGGATGTAACCTCCCATTAAATTTTACATGTCGATTGTACTATTTTTGAAGAAATTAGAAAATATAATAAATACTTTTTCAACAGACATTACGACAGAGATATGCATATAACTTAGAGAGCTGTCTTTTATTAATTTCCACGAAGAATTAATGTAATGAATATAATCATGCTTTCAATAGTCTTTCTCATATCATTTATGTCTTCAATTTGTATGAATAAAAACTATTCTCTTCATGAATGCCTATAATATTTAGCAACTATTCCCGAACTAATGCCCAGCTTTAAATCATCCAGATATTTCTCGCAATGACTACTGCTAAGTTCACAGTCCTCAAAAACAATGCCTATAGTGAAAAAGTGATATTGAAAATAACTTTACTTTCGATTGACAATATAACTAGACAATAAATGAATCGGTTCGATAGCGAAGGGTTTGAATCTTTACCCTACAGGTAGAATATAAATTTAAAGTTTGCAGAAATGGTGTTGGTTTATTAATAAGGATCTGTGGTTAAATTAATGCAATACACCAATAAATATTACTAAAAAAGATATAAAATAATAATAATAATAATAATAATAATAATAATAATAATAATATGGATGGCAAAACAGGAAAGTTGTACACATAACATACGATGCAGAGGACAAAATATCCTGAAGGAACTAAAAGCAGAAATACTAGAATGCCTGAAAATTTAAAAAATACCAGAGAGGATTATCTGTTTGACTGGAAATGCAATGAAAACTTTGAGATTTTAACTAGCAGCTGATCGGAAGTGCATAACTGAGATGCACATACAAAGACGTGTCTTACACGGTTATCCACTATCTTCATAGCTACGATGCTCGTTAATAACACCTCAGTAAATTTCAAAGGTGACGCAAATTCACCAATACAGATGAAAGACTGTACATGGACGACCGAGAAATGTTTGTAAAAATCTAGAACAAATCGGATATGCTAACAAACACAACCATAATCGTCAGTTTAGATATCAGAATGGAACTCGACATGGAAAAATGCACACTTGTTATTATCAAAAGGGGAAAACTGGAGGCAAAAGACGGCAGGACACTACCAAACCAAATGGAGTTGAGCACTCTATGTGAACATGACAGCTACAAATATCTGAGGTTCCTTGACTCGACACGATTAAAACAAGGGAAATTAAAGAGAGCATTGGAAAGAAATAATTAAGAAAGCCAAGAAACCAAAATGTATAGTAAAAGTCTAATAAAAATATAAATATGACTAGCAAGACAACCGGGCCGTTCAATTGTGGACCGAAGAAAAACTAAGGTAACTTGACTAGCCAATGAGAAAACTCATGGTCATGGGCAATGTACCACACTGAAACAAGAGTATTGACTCACTTTACGGGAAAGGAGTAACGAATGGAAGAGGACTGATATGTTGAGAATACTGTATAAATGAAGCAAAAAAGAATTAGGAAATTACATAAAGACGAACACTGAATGAATAATTACCACAGCAAAAGATACTGAAAGAAAGGAATATGCAGATTAATAAGTGACAAGATGAGAAAAGAAAATAGCCAGTGACCAAGCTACACGGACAATTCATGAGAATTACAAAAGACAAGACTAATGAAAACACTTGTAGGCATAGACCAATTCATACCAACCAAAAAATCCCAACAAAAACCTAACAGTCAGCCATGTTTCTTCCTTGAATGTGCTGCTGTCATCGCACACTTTTTCCATAGCTACCAACGTAATAGATATATTGAGACTAAAGCTGCTTTCAGGACCGCCAACAACCGCTGTAAAGCAGTAATAAAAATGATAGAGAACTATGTGCTCAATCCGTAAACTCCAAAGTAGCTGAGCAGCGTCTTGGTTCCGAACAGTTCTGGCAAATAGCAAATAGGATCCTGAACAGAAGCATGCGTTTTATCCCAACCATTATCAATGGTCCAGAGGTCATCTCTTCAGCATCTTACAAGGCCAAACTATTTTGCAAGAACTTTGCAGCTAATATTACTTTATGCGACGAAGGCCATCTTATCCCCAAATTTCCTCCTATAACACACAACACGCTAGGTAACATTCAAATATTTGTGCGTGAGGTAGCCAAGCTAATCAAGAACCTTGATTCCAGTAAAGCAACTGGTCTTGACTGTATTCCAATTATAGTTTTTTAAAGCTAATACCAGAACTTGCCCGCATACTTACCAAACTGTTTAAGCGTTGTCTTAAGGAGAAGTGCTTTGCAGCACCCTGGAAAATCTCATCAATATGCCCTGTATTTAAGAATTCAGGTGATAAGTCATCTCCCTCTCAATACAGACCAATAAGTCTCCTGTGTGCCATGAGTAAGTTGCGGGAATCCATATTAAATAGTCCACCGCCTCAGCAGAAATAACCTTCTTACTGGCAGGCAATATGGTCTCTCGACAAAGGCTTCATTTCTAGGGCAATTGCTCTTGACATATCAAAGGCCTTCGATAAGGCATGGCATAAAGGCATACTTCAAAAGATTTCCAGCTACGGTATAACTGGAAATGTTTTCTCAATCATTAAATCATTTATCTCTGAAAGACTCACACGAGTAGTGGTTGATGGGCAGAATTCAGAGGCCCACAGTATTAATGCTGAAGTCCCTCAGGGGTCCATTCTGGGCCCAACTCTCTTCTTGATCTAAATCAATGATCGCCCAAAACACATACTTAAATCATTCGATGACATCTATGCTGATGACAGGACTATCTCTGGCAACACATCACTGGCGGTAAATGACAATGTTCTCTCTAATTCTCTCTCCTAAGATCTTGAGCACGTGGTACAGTGGGCGAAGGGGTGGCTGGTTACCTTTAATGCATCTAAGACCAATCTCCTATCATTACATCATAATCGCTCTGATCCCGATCTGGCATCAATTCACATGAATGGATCTCGTCTAGGGGATGCCCCATGTTTTGATAAGCTCCTGGGTTTGACCTTTACTCCTGATCTGAAATGGAACATATAAATCAAGTATGTAGCCAAGGTCGCTGGGAAAATGGTGGGTTCCTTCTACCGCTCCATTAGATATCTCACTAATGATGCAATACTCTATATAAGAGCCAAGTACGTCCAAGGATGGAGTACTGCTGCCACATCTGGACAGGAGCTGCTAACAGTCTATCCTGCCTTGACATAGTACAAAATATACTTCGTGGCTTGGTGGGGATGTCCTTTTCTCTTCCCTGCAATCTGTCTCCCACAGAAGAAATGTTACGAACCTGTCTCTGTTTTATCGATATTTTCATGGCAAGTGCTATTTTCATGGCGAGGTAGGACTGAGATTATACAGGAGATTACAATAATGAAAACGGCTTACATATAAAGGAAACCCCTTGACCGCGGAGATTAGTATATATGACCTGCAGGCGTTAACCAGGGGTACATAAATCACCCACTAGGTAAAACACGAAGAAATACAATTTTAACCTCGGTAATTGTAAGCTAACCACCCTCCTTTCCTTTTGTTCTCTTCACCATAACGTGGTACCGAAATTTACAAAAAGTTGAAGGGGTACGAAACAGGTGTGGTAATATTTTATAATTCAATTTTTTCTGCATGTACACTATCATTATCAATGTATGATTGCCAGAGATGAACGATGGTTTTAGTCATACGGATGTCGTCCCAAAAATAAAACTTACATATCTTTTTCTTTAAAAGTAAAGGATCTACAAAAAACAGGAATGTACATAGATACTAGCATTCTCTGTACTTTTTTGCCAAGGATTACGTTGCCAATCTCCGCTTCTGATGCAAGTCGATGATACGGCTTACTTTTACAAAGTCACACACTGTCAATATCCGCAATAGGGAGATGAAACGTTTAGGTATTTAATAGGTAAGGTCACCCATCATAATAAGAAAATTTTCAGTACCTTATTATGAAGTAGGGCGGAATAAAATTAGGAGTCATTTCTTTTGGAACACCTATCGTACTTTGTTGTATATAATACGCATTATTGTAAAAGATGAGGATGACTGAATACCACTTACCACCGATTGTTAAACGAAAAAAAAACACGTGTGATTATTAGAAAATAAGAAATGCCTAACACTAGCAAAGATAAATATATTTAAATAGTATTAATAATATTAAAAAATATTATTATCATCAACACGACTTTTAATAACAATAACAACAACAAATAATAATAACAATAATAAAATAATAATAATAATAATAATAATAATAATAATAATAATAATAATAATAATAATAATAAAGATAACGATTATAATAGTGAAATGAATGACGTAAAAACGAGTGAATGGAAAGGTTAATGATGATGATTTTGTAAAAAAAAAAGAAGAGCGTCTTACTCAATAACACTGCCGTCAAGCAATAAATTTGCGTCTTGCTCATTCATTTCACTTGAGATCAAATTCCAGTCATTTTTGTTTGCGCTTCCGTTCTCGCTTTGTGTCTTGTGTTCGGGTCACCTGCAAATCAGCGACGAATTTTATCCGACGTCGAAATATTGTCAACGGTTCAATTCGCCGCTCATTATAGCGATAATAAAGGGCTCCACCAAACGATGCCTCGTAAATCAAGCGCAGCTACAATGGACTAAAAAGCGACCTGGCGCGAAGCGAGCAGATTTCTGAATACGGTTCTCTGGGTTCGGTAAGAAGGTTGAGCTGAATTCACAAATGACTACGGACGAGATTGGCTAAATTTGTGGACATCTTTATTACCGACATTGACAAACGATTAGCCAACCTATTCGAAAAGTAAAAAAAAATATCTGATTCGCCAAAATATTTTTGAGAAAAATATCTCAGAACAGATAAAGAGAAACGGGTGCTATATGCGTCCAAGCAACCTCATAGTAGTATCTGTCCATCAGTTCGTGACCAGTTCTCCCGCTTACAATTGAAATAGCATTTTCCTCGATTAATGGGAAATTGTTTACACGCCGTTAGGTTCATCTATTATATGAATCTGACCTATCTGTTTAAATGTGTGTATGTATATATGTCTGCCTAAAACTTTATACAGAGGGGACGGATTTTCACGTGATCGATATCATTTTAAAGTCCGAGACTTTGGACGACAAATATCGAAAAATTTGCTAAAAAGATTAATTCTCTCAGCCTCAACTAGGCACTTTTGCACAAGAAGAGATCGCTTTTTTTCGCCAATATTTTCGACAGTAAACCGTTTTTTCGATTGAATAGCGTAAATTTAAACATTCTCCATTTTTGGTTTGGCGATGGACGCAACAGCAAGATGTCACGATTTTTTTACGGCCTTTTCATTTTCCCTCGTACGAGTTCCAGCCTGCCTACCTATTACCAATTTTTTGCTCAACAAACACCTCAAAACACTCGGCCAACGCCGGACACCTAGGCTAGTCTAAAAGAAATACAAATATGAAATCGTAAATTCATCTAAAATAAAGACATGTTCAGTGACTTCATATGTCTGATGTTACATTATATTCCCACGCTATTTGTTAACGCGCAATTTTATTTAGTTTCTTAAACTAAAGTTTTATTTTATATTACTCTAGGCTGTAATACCTATGTTAAAAATAACACTTTAATCGTAAATTTATAATGTTAGAAAAAGTATAAAACTGCATTTGCTCGTCATTAGAAGTTACTTATTTCATATATTGCTTTTTTCTTCCATCTTCTACGTTTCTTTTAGAAGCATTATATAGTATTGGACACGAAGAAAAATCACAGTTAAACAGGTTATACTCGCAGTTTTAAACAAAGAAATATATTTTATATACTTAGGTATCTTCACAAAAAATTAGGATTGATTTGGGATTTTAAATGAAAAATAAAAAAATATTTCTATATATATATATATATATATATATATATATATATATATCTTGTCCGATCCGTCATTGATATGATAAGAGAAGAGGCCTTGTTAACAGAGCAGGTCAAATCAACCTGTCATTTAATGAAGTAATAATAAATAGAGGATCCGCAAATCACTGATTGCCACTGATAATTTGATTTAAATTTTTAATCGATAAGTATTATTTTTTTTAGTCAGGCTAATTATTTTGCCATGATACATATGTATTTATTTACCTGTCTCCGTTGGACAAAATATCTGTTTTAAAAGTTGTAGATGAACCCAATTTCACAAAAATGTCAGTCTAGAAAGGAACAAATATAAAAATTGTTTCAGTCATTACAAATTTCTCCTCCACTTACCAACGAGAGAAAAGGTGAACTGTAATGTGAGAACAGATAGCACACTATGATTTTATGTATACTTAATCATTTTTACCTTCAATTACACTTTTTAATCCTCTATGAGCTCTAAAAATGTTTCTATTCACCCACGATCAAGTTTATATATATATATATATATATATATATATATATATATATATATATATATATATATATATATATATATATATATATATATATTAGTAACTGGTTTTGGTAAACGAGAACAATTGGATTAAATTGTAAACTGGCGCTGTCTACAACCAAACAAAAATAGTCGTGCTTTTGTTGCAACTAATATTTCCTGCCAATACATTTCGCTTAAACTTAATAGGGGATGAAGTTTTTACCATGCATTTTTTAATGAAACTTCCTATATATTATATTTATAGATCTGTTACAGTTACCGTGGAATCGGTATTTTTGCAAGTCCGTGAGATTAGAATGAAATAGCAATTAATTGCGTCTGTAATGCTTTAGTCTGAAATTATATTTTCGTCTCCCTGTAACTCCTATTTTTAAAACTGAATTTAAGCTGCGTTTTTTTTTTGCATTAAAAGCTCCTGTTTTTTGTGTATCTCAATATTTAGCAGACATCTTAACTAATGTAGGAATTTACTGTTCATGACATGTCCAGTTTGACTTAACATGCACATCGAGCTTTAATCTATGTCTTAATTTTAATATGAGATTTTTTACATCATCGCGTTTTAATAGATGTACATTTCTATATGTCAAATGTACATTATTTTTTAATAATTATTATTTCTTTTCAACCAATCGTGAAAAAAGCTAGAGAAATAACCTTTCTAAATTTAAAAATGGATTAAAAACGACCTTTGTACACACACAACTAAACAAAGCAGACACACACATACACACACGCACACACACATATGTATATATATATGTGTGTGTATATACATTTTTAAACGTTCAGAATATTCAAAAATAAGAATAAATTCAACGATCTTTACAATATAGTGCTCAATAATTAATAGAACATTGGATATTTAACTTCATATTAAGATAAACATAGTGTAATGCAACTACACGAAAATGGCAATGTTTCAGAAACATTTTTTTTAATAAATAGCTACTAATTTCGTCCCGGGACGCAACTCCATTTTTTAATAAAAATCTAATATTTAAAATTCGAACATCACTTAAAGACACACAAAATGTATTATTATTATGCGTGTATTCAGCACATACATTCTGCGATTATTCTGTTTAAACGCTTCAGGGTAAAATTCCTGTTGATCGTCATTTACAAAAAAAAATAAATTGGGGGAACTTTAAGATAAGGACGTCATCACATTTGTGTAAGTAAACATTATTGCGTAGATTAGAGAATAGAAGTCGACAGCGAAGCGTTCCTTATCTGGCCAGTCAACGTTAAGTTTAGCCCAAAGTATTCCCAACACTTGTGCTAGTACCCCGTTCCCACCCCCTATTTACGTCGGGCTTTCACCTGCTATGTTCATAGTTCGCCCAAGATGTTTAAGCAATATACTAAGTAAGGATGTTAATTTGAAGATTAGATTTAGACAGTAGTGTATGAGGATGTCATGTCAAATAGGTGGATGAAATAAAAAATGTGTAACCGAGGAAAATATATCTATGTGAATGGTATGTGTATGGTTGTGCATCTTTTACATTTAAAATAGAGTAAAATGGAATGATGTAGAATATGACAAAAAAAAATTATGAGCTACATACATAGTGAATATATATATATATATATATATATATATATATATATATATATATATATATATATATATATAAAGCTGAATGTGCTTGTGTGTGTGTGGTAAGGGATAGGCTTCTATATGGTTGACTATTTTAAAAAAAAACTGATTATATATAATAATAGAAGATGTATCGAAACACAGAAATGTGTATGTTTGATCTGGCATAATGATGATTCATTAAAACTGTGGGTTCTGCGATCGCGCATGGTCCACAAAGTATGGAAATAAAAAATTTAAAAAAACATTTTACAAGTGTTTTTGATAGAGATGTACGCAAAGAATATATTGATAAGTATGTGTTAACTTAAATCGTAATGATATATTAAAATTGTGGGGTCTGCGTTCGCGCCTGACCTCCATGGAATGGAAATAGGCGCATGCTTCAATAAAGACTTTTCATATCTATCTGCGTAAGTATACTTTGATAATTATATTTCAGTTTGAAGAAATATGGTATAATAAAATTATGGGCTGTTCGTTCGCGCCTGACCTCCATAGAATGTAAATATGTCAAAAAGTTTAACAAGGCTTTTTTTATATAGATCCACAGAATATCGTGATAAGTGTTTCAGTGTGAACAGGTATGGTGTAATAAATTATGGGGCTATCTATTTTATTTTTACTTTCATTATATTTCGCTTTGGTTTTGATACTCCCAAATTCGAAGGTATCTCTTTACAAACCTTCCTTTTCAAAACCTATCATAATTTCGTAAATCGGAGCCCATTCTCTGTAGGTTGTTTTTTTTTTAACCCTGTCAACGACAGGTACTTTTGCTAGAATATATATCTATCTATCTATCTATCTATCTATATATATATATATGTATATATATGTATGTATGCATGTATATATACATATATATATATATTAAAAATTACGAGTTCCATACATAGCACACACACACACACACACACACACACATATATATATTATAATATAGTAATTAATATAATAATAATATAATAAGTAATTTTATAATAGTAATTTTATGGCGTAAAATGGTTAAATTTCAAATCAACAATTTTTATTATATGTAAAAAAAGAATACAGCTCAATAAGTATATCTCTTTAACCTATAGGTTTTCGATGTCTACCAATCGCCTGAGAGGATAAATATTAGTAAATATTATAACGGGTTGTCCTAATTTGCTAAATACATTAAACATAACAATCATAATTATGTTTTTAAGGTTTTTAAATCATAGCACAAGCGAACTTATTTATTAGTTAAAAATTAAAAAGAATATAAACTTTCATATCCAAATTTTATAGTCGTAAAATACGCTTGAATATGATATTTTAATTCATAAAAAAATAATAGTTTGTGTGGCATACGCCAGAATAGAAACTGAAATCAAAATTTGTAAGAAATCAATGGAAAGACAGTCATAGTTCATTTTTCTTTCGTGGAATAAAAAACTGAAGAAATAGAGGGGGTTAATAAGTGCATTTAATTTGAAAAAAAAAAAGATACGGTTAAAACAGGAAAATGGTGCATCACGGTGTAAAACTGATAAACCCACTTATACACTTACAACTACCAGTACAGTTCGCTATTCAAAAATATTGATTTCTACTCCATAACAATCCGGCTATTTTCATTGGATGCATTGATGCCTATCTATTATCCTGGATTATATACACACATAAAAAAAACGCAGCAGTTTAATGGCCACATATGGTTATACACCATTTATTCAATTTAAAACTACACATATCATCACACATTGCAGTACTTAATAATTGTAAAGTTACACTCGCCTTTTTACCTTACTTGCAAGACCATTATTTACGCATTGGTCGATTAAAAACAATAACGTCGCATCTTTCTATTCACATATCCGGTTTTAGATTCCTACATTGACCTAAGTTACATTTTAACCAACTAAAAAACATTTATAAATAATAAGTAACACATACAATACACTCCACATTTCGTGTTTGTTACGTTCACTTATACACTTTTTTCTTTCAGCTAGAAGGGAGACGGTTAGGTGGGGTTCATTATTTATAAATGTATACTCACGTGTTTATCTTTTTTCTTTTTTCGTTTGTATTTTTTAAAATTTTTGCTTAAAATCGTTACAATGTTTTTTTTGGGTTGTTTGTGATGGACGGTTATGTGTTTTTATTTTAAAATACAAAGGAGAAACGTCCATTTGTTTTTACTTTTTTAGAGGTAGGGCTTTATAGATTGTTAAATTTAAACAATTACCTCGCAGATTTCTTTACATCATATGATGTTTTACTGTCCTATGTTTAGCTAAATTACAGTGTGACCAAATAGAAAAACTTTTTTTAAATGTTTTCATTCAGGGTCCTACATTATGACATGAAAATTTAAACGAATGTCTTACAACTCACAAGATGGAGTGTCTATTCTGGGAGCCGTTCTTTATATGGGGATGTTCCGAATGACCAGCGGACGTTAGGGGTGCGTTGCGGAAGCCGTTCTTACCAAGAGGAGCTTGGGTGATGGGCAACAATAGCAACAATAGCACCAACAACAGTCCTTTTCTCGTGTTACGAAGAAGGGTTGATTTTAGAGAGTTTGGGGTGTGCAGAAAATTTTATCTTAGATCCCCCTACATACTTTCCTTTTAAATGACAGCTTTTATGGTTTTTCAGCTTGGCTGATTAGGAACATCTGATAAATATATGCCGTATACAAGTACTTTTCCTCATATAAAACATGTATTGTGCATTTTACATCACTGGCAGCCATATTATTATTATTGATGATCAAAGCTAATTATAACCGACTGACACTGCCACCTCATAACTTATTTCTGGGTTCATAGTATGTGCACGTGTTTATTTTGACAGCGACTCTCCAAGTTAAATTTGTGGCAAATATTTTGACAGTCAACCACACTACCAAAATGTGGTGACCATTCGGTCACACTTTCCAATGCAATGTGGCAGAATCTACATTTGTTGTCATTAAGGAGATCTGCCATCTTCTTGAATGCATTGGTCCAAGTGTACCGCTAGATAAAGTAAACAAATAAATGAAACATACAAGAAGAGATATACGAAAGTGCGGCGATATATTCCTTAGTGTTTATTTTCCAGGCTACATATTCTTGTGGCCATTCTTTAATTTTACTAGTTAAGGCCACGCTTAATGTTTTGTAAACCATCGTTTGACTCAAGAAAAGAAACTATTTCTATATTCTTTGTGGCACCAGTGTTAACGTGTTCTACCGTATTCTCGAACGATAAGGTGTATTCTTCTCTTCATGAGCTCTTTAATGTTCAATCAATTTTGTAGTCAGTAACTCCTTGCATTCTTTCCGGTACACAATTCTGAGTTTTAAAAGCTAATCTTATTCAGGGCATTCTTACGATTATCTCAGAACGCATAAACCATACATTAGACAAGACAGGCTATATCTATACGTGTATATCTATAAAAGTGAAAATAACTGTGTGTGTGTGTATATCTATAAAGGTGAAAAAAAAAACCGTGTGTGTGTGTCTGGGTACATTTTACTACCAAATAACGTTATAAATTTTCGTTCTAGAGACTCAAGATTTAAGAGGAGGTGTATTGAGATTGGGGAAAATCTTTTTCGTCGGTTTGCGGACAGAAGTTTGGCTGTCAAAAAGTAGAAGTTCAACAAATTTACCTTTGAAAACTCTACCGAACTCCTCCGTCAATTTTGTGTCTAAACACTTGAAATTTATACGTAGGTATATTGGGCATTGATTAAACATTATAATTTGATTTAAGCGTAACAAAAACAATTGTAAGAGGTAAAAATCGGGGTCAAAGTTACAAAAAAAGATTACCTCTGCGGTCTCTATCAAATTTCTCAGCCAATTTCTGGTCTAAAAAATTGAAATGAGAGGGCAAGCGTTTTAATCGGATTTACTCGAAAATCTGAGCTGCCAAGGCGTCAAAGTTCAAAATATGTTACATGTGCGATGTTTAACAATCTAGTACGCTATTTTGGGGTGGAAATATTTGAAATTTATACATAACGGGTATTCAGACATGTGGCAAGCATTTTAATCAGATTGGGGCGAAAATTTGGCTGCCGAAAGATCAGAGTTGAAATAGTTGACCTTTGCAGAGTCTACCAATCTCCTCCGCCAATTTTGTGTTTAAAGACTTGAAATTTTAAATGTAGGTTAGATGGGGATAGGTAAAACATTGTGTATTGATTTGAGACCAAAATAATAAATAGTAATGGGTCCAAACCGAGCGTCAAATTAAAAAAAGAAATGACTTCTGCGGTTTCTAAGGAATTATTCAGGCAATTATTGGTGTAAATATTTTAAATTTTACATAAAGTGTATTCACACATAGGGCAAGTTATGAACAGTAACATAGAGCAGGAGAAAAGCTTAGCTTAACTGCTAGTAAGCATAAAAGTGAAAATGTGCGTGTGTTTGTGTGTGTACATTCCCCTACCAAATGCCTCTGTCAATCTTCGGTCTACAGACTCGGGATCTGATATATAGCAGTATTTAGATTTGGGGGCTCTTTTTATCGGTTTTTGGCCAGAGATATACTGTAAAAGGGTCAAAGTTCAACAATATAACATGATACCTCTATCAAACTCCCTCGTCAATTTTATATATAGGTTAATTGGACATGGATCATACTTTATAATTTAATTGAACCAAAAACAGTAAATGTTAATGGTCATAATTAGGGGCAAAGTTTATAAAAAAGGACCTCTGCGGTATCCACCAAACTACTCAGGTAATTTTTGGTCTAAACATTTGAATTATTACATAAAGTGTATTAAGGAATATGACAGACTTTTTAATCGTTTTTTGCTGAGATTTAGGTTTCCAAGGGGTCAACGTTCAAAAGATTTTACCTTTACGGTCTCTAGCAAATTGTTAAACAGCTTTTGAGTCTAAATATTTTATATTTTACATAATGGGTATTCAGACATGCAGCAAGCTGTTTGATCAGTTTTTTGACGAAAACCTTGCTTTCAAGAAGTCAAAGTTGAAAGATTTTACTTTGACAAGCTCTACTAAACTCCTCCGCTAATTGTTGGTCTTAACACTTGAAATTTTCGATGCATGTTACTTGGACATAGGGACAAATATTTTAACTTAATTTGAGCGCAAAACAATAAAACTAAAGGGGTCAAAATTGGGGCAGTATTAAAAAAAAATCATTCAACCTCTTCGTCTCTACCAACTTTTCTCTATTGTAGTTAAGGAAACCTATAATAAAGAAATGCATCACCGTTCATATTCAAACGTTTTATGCGCTTATATTTACTTACCTTATTTTAGGCCCGGGAAAAGCTGGATTGAACTGCTATTATATATATATATATATATATATGTATATATATATATATATATATATATATATATACATGGATGGATGGATATAGATAACTGAAGACAATATGTTATCATGAAACCAAATAAGACAAATACGAATGTATCGTATCCCAAACAAAACGAATCCAAATAGTCCAGCATGGGCGTACATTTAAAGGGCATGATGTTACTCTAGGGTGCCTTTAAGCTATGTCATTGAGTCGTCATAATACCTGATTCTCCACAACAATAACTCTATTGCATTTATGTCAGAAATGGATATATTTTCATTTGCAACTTGCTTTATTCTCGATATATAGACTAAATGAGTCCACAAATATACAAAATCTTGCTGTATCCTGAGAAAATCATCGCTATTAGTTTAGAAATCCGTAATAAATAGACGGAAACAACCAGGAACACATTTTGTTCAAATCAGTTTACAACTATAAGAAAAACTTGCTAAGGCCCGGGTTAGCATAAATAAATAACAGCTAACGTAATAGTTCAAAATTCAACCTCGCTTTCTTAATTTTACTCATATTCTGTATTTAAACACATACATAGAACATACAGCAAAACCGTCGTCAAGAATGTGAGGATTCATTTACCATGCTATAAAACTCTTAAATTGATCAGAATCCTACCTATATATAAATCAGCCATTTCCTCAGCCACGAATTATTCTTGGAACATCCCGGCGAGTACTATTGCAGGGTGTCTTTTACCGCTTAGATTGAGTCCGAAATTAAACTTTGATTTTAGAAGTTCTATAGTGTCTACAAAATATTAGTTACTGCCCCATGGACGCGATGTAGCATACGTAACAAGTGATTATCTGTAGTGTGCTTTGAGGAACGTGCTGCATTCATGCACAATCGACTTAGTTATCAGCAATCCAATGAAAAATATTGAAACCTTACCTTTTTACTGCGCGTCATTCTACAATGAATACTTGCTCTTCTAAAAAAAAAAAATTCAATCTCCCTTTTATATATATCACAAAATATGCCTAAATGTAAAATGTTAACCTAATTTCATATCTTTCTCCTCCATGGAAATCCATATAGTATCCTTTATACATAGGACCCCTTATTTACACTAGCTTTGTTATTAGTTTCTATGTCTATTACTTATGGTGAAGGAATTTAAATTATTAGATAAGTATTGGACAAATAGTGAAAAGAAATTGTTTCTTTACATTTTTGTTGTTCCCAATTCTTTAAACACGAACACAGAAATAGAATATGAATATTTGGGATGAAATAAAAAAAAAATACAAGGAAAGATGGCTAAACATTATAACTCCCACTACCCTGTTTTATCTATGAACATGTACTTGTTTCAACACTACTCTCAAGAATTAATCAGCTTTATGTTTAAAGGAACCAATCCCATACATACCTGCAACGAAGATGAGAAGTTATTTAAATGAAAATTTATTCAAGTAATTTCGTTCGGTTTATTCATGGACAGGAGAGAGTAAAATTATGAGTAATTGTAATGAGAAGAATTTTGTTGTTAATGTATTATACCAAAGATATTGAAGTTTATGCGACCATTCTTTGTAACTTAAGAAAGAATAATTAATATAATGAGAGAATTGTTTTCATATACTACAATTAAAATAAACTGAAGTAAATAATACGAAGTACATTTTCTGTCACCGATAATTGTCGTATGACTCTTTTAAGATTGCAATGTCATTTTAAATTCAACAATAAAGAACGCTTAACTGTGGATACACCTTGTTTGACCAGTAATAGATCTAATCCATTATTGATTTTCAAAAAATAATTTTATTGGAAGAAATAGGGTTTAAATACATATCTGTAAATTAATGGCATTAGTCTTAATACACTTCATATTCTGTTATGCAGTTGTGCTATTTTTAGTCTCTGTCTTTTATATAAACAACGTCTAGTTCTGCTTTTACTCTCAGTTTTAATACAGATTTCGAGGCAAGAAGCTCACTTCTAAAAAATGTAAGTTTATTATATATTACTCTTGCCGATTATTATTTTCTTAGCTATTAGCAAAGCCACCTAGGTGCTACTTCACTGAGTGATAAACATTATACGTTGTTTAAACTGATTTAATAAAAGGATCAGTGTCTACTTTTGCGTGAGTTCCAACCACAATTAATTACCCATTGTTCACACCATAACTTAAATTAAAATAATATAATTTATCTAATTTAACGAAATTTATTGAAGTTCGAAACTGAAGGTCCTGGATGTATATTTCTCACACACAATTCATATATATATATATATATATATATATATATATATATATATATATATATATATATATATAAAGATATATATATATATATATGTATACAAGCAAATACACACAAATGTATATATATATATATATATATATATATACAAGCAAATCAACACAGATGTATATATATACACCCATATATATATATATATATATATATATATATATATATATATATATATGTATATATACAAGCAAATCAACACACATGTATATATATGTATATATACAAGTAAATCAACACACATGTATATATATATATATACATAGATAGAGAGAAAGAGCGAGAGAGGTTACTCTCAGTTGCATTATATACTAGTACCTTCAGAGTTTTTGTCTTTTAATACTCTCATAGTAAAATCAGGTCCGTATACAGATCATATACCCTCCTTAAAACAATTTGTCGTCTTAAAGTGAACATAAGAGAGGGTCGAGAAAAACAAAACCGACGTCGTATGAGTAATGCTTTCTTTTTGTATTTTATTGGGTTTTAATGTAAGAAACATCTGTCTAATATCATAGGCTAAGACACTTGACAGCAGACGAGAGACAAACGAAAAGAATGTCTTCTTTAAATAAATACTTGACCGTTCCGTCGGGACAAATATATCCCAGCTAAGTGACAGCCATGAAGAAGACCAGGAAAATATGTTTTAGATTTCCGGACTACAATACATTCCGTTAAGAGAAATTGTGTTAGATGTAAAGTTTATTGTTAAATCATTACTATTTGATAGATATAAAAAAATGGCTGCGTAATGAGAAAATGCTAATAAGCAATAACAGTTCACCTCAATGGTTATAATGAATATTTCAGGCATTTTAAGATATAATTATTGTATTGTTCATATGTACACCGAACAGTACTCATCAAACTCAATATAAAACTTTAGATTATTGAATGATTTTAAATGTCTCTAGTTCGTATTTAAAATAATTTCAACAATTTTCTCATTTAATGTAGGTTCAAGAGGCAAATATATTTCTATTAGATTGACCTGAACAGGGTTTTATACTTACATGTACTAAGTTACTTCAGGATTATTTAAGATAGTTAACCCGAGAAATTACTAAACCTTCCTCTATTTAAAATATGGTCTATCGAGTTCTAGGTGTGACGTAGATTATAGCACACAAACAACTATACTTTCTTTGGGCGTTTGCTTAATCGTTTTGTATTCAGTTGATGTGTCTATTTGTTTATATTAACTGCGTTGCCTCGACTGCCATAACCAATTGGTGCAATCTTAATGAACGCAAGTCCATAGACGTAGCTGATAATAAACTAAAATTTTAGGCTATCGGCAAATGTTTTGACGACTCTTATACTCTCCATATATATGACTTATATCAGAGGAACCCATTTCCATTTGATCAGATTTATGTAAAATAAAGCAATGATTTCATATAAGTATAATTTGTTATTGCTTAAATTAGTGTATTTTCCCAATTTCTCCATTTCCCTGATCTTAAATAAATAAGGTCCCCCATCATGTGCACGTTTTACCGGCTTTATAACTTTACATTTGATTTTATTGCTCGTTTAAATTATATATATATATATATATATATATATATATATATATATATATATATATATATATATATATATATAGTTGAATGCTTTGTGCGTGCGCCTGTTTGTGTGTCTGGTCACGAATAGGCTCCTATATGTTTGATTATTTTAAAAAAATATGATTATATGTAATGATAGAAGATGTATCAGGAAAGGGAACGTTTGATCTGGCAGAGCGGTGGTTCATAAAAATTGTGGGTTTAAGTCACGCCTGGTCCCCAAAGTATGGAAATAAAATACGAAAATAAACGTTTACAAGGGTTTTTGATATAGATGTACATACGGGTACTTTGATAAGTATGTGTCAACTTAAACAGGGATGCTATGATAAAAGTGTGTGGTCTGCCTTCGCGCCTGTACTCCAAGAAAATATGGCAGACACTTTAACAAAGACTGTTCATATCTATTTGCGTAAGTATACTTTGATAATTATGTTTCAGTTTGAAGAAATATGCTATAATTAAATTATTGCGGGTGCGTTCGAACCTGACCTTCATAGAATGTAAATATGTCACAAAGTTTAACAAGGTTTTTAAAATGGCGTTTGGGCCCACAATAACACCTTAACTTAATCTTAATTAACGTTAGATTTTATTTATTTTTTTAGTTAAATCATATTGTGTCGAATAAATTCACACTCATGAATTCACGTTCTTATTAAAGTGAAAGCAAAAAAAAAAAAGGGCGGACCTTTAGACTATTCTCGACACAAACTTTGCATAACTCTGTTTTGTCCCTTCTCATCTTGCACGATAAATAATAAAAAATTAAGAACGTTATTTGTTATCGTATCAAAAGAAGGAAAAATCCTGCTCACGTGATTACCTGTATTTTGAAAACATTTGCATAACCTTTTTTTTATTTTCATTTATATATCTGTTTACGCTTTCTTTTTGTCAGTGCACTTGAAAGAATTCAGTTGATTACAACCCTTTCTGCGTGTTCTTTACATTACTATAGTACAATCCTGAATCCGACGGCGCAATACTACACCATTCCATACTTTAAACCTGAAACGAAGCTATTCTGCTTGAAAAGGCCGTCATTTCTTCTTATTCATATTTATATCGATTTTTGCATTAAAAAAAGTGATTGCGTGTTTACTTTTTTTAATATCCAATTTTGTTGTTTCGGATTACTTTACTAAAGTAAGTAAAGCGTCTATATTTTTCAAAACTGTTTTTGTTTCTTTGTTTTTCGATATTACGTCGATATTATTTAGTAAGATTGTTAGCAGAAAAGCCAACAAACGATTACACGAGAAAAATAAATATACAATAAATAAATATTATTATAGTCAATAAAAGGTTCAGTTTATGTTTTTTTAATAGTGTTAATGCACTTTACATGAAATAATTTCAGCGAGCTGAAATTAAAACCAAATTTGAGGTGATAACTACTTAAATAAAGTTTGATATAAACTACACATGTCATAATCAAACAAAATTACGGAAAACATTAAAATATTTTTTATAAATATTCCTTACGTTGACGGAACTCTCTTAAATTGTTAACACAGAATGCTTAGGTGCCACTCCTTCAAATTGAAAACGGGGCTCTCTATTTCACAAGTCAGTGCCATTTTGATTTTTAAGCCTGTTTGTGAATTAAAAAAAAAGAATCGTCTTACAAACTATTAAAAAATACACACCAATAAACTTTTCTACCACAAAAGTAACTTTTATTGACTATGGTAACATTTCTTTCTTGTATATTTATCTTATTATATATAACATGTTGACTTTGTAAGGAAACAGCATTTTGTTGGTCACTCTTGGCCACGAATGGAAACAAAGAAAAGTATCTTTACTTTCATCATATTTTGCTTAAGGTAAAATTTTTGAGTATCAAAACCTATCTCTTTACAAAACGCTCCTTTTCACACCCTTTCATACTTTCATCAATCACATCCCATTTTCTGTAAGGTACTTCTCTTAGTATATATATATATATATATATATATATATATATATATATATATATATATATATATATATATATTTATATATATATATATATCTGTCCATGTTGTTATGGCTAACAATAACAAACTGGCTCTCGTCAGCCGCCAGAAAGCAGTGTTTTTTCCACAAAGTTACCTTTTAAAATGAAGAAGAAAAAATCAACCGTACAAAATAATTAACGCTATACAAGACACGTGTTTTAACTATAAGAAATAAAAAGGAGGAAAGAACAGAACATGAAAAAGAATGTGGGTCAGTAGAAGTCAAGTGAGGTTTGGTCAATTAAAATTACCAGCCCAATCCAGACTAGACATTTTAGATAATCTTTTTTTTTAATTGTGCAGTTTGATTGCTACATTTATTCATTACATTATTTATTTATCTCCTTCTCATAATTTACATATTTCATATTTTTATTATACTTTATAGTCTTTCAACGGACTTTATTCATATTCCTTGGCTTTCATTAGTAGCGATAAATTTAATATTGAAAAACTAATACCATGAAAGAGTATGTAAAGTATTTTATCAAAGATGAATATATATTATTTATAAATCAGTAATCCAAATTGTAAATAAGGATGAATTTACTATTGCTTCATGCAGACAGAAAGTTTACATTGTGATACAATAGCCTACTGATTATAATTGTAAAATAATATTTCAAATAGAAAAATAAATAGGCAGATATATAAATGCGTATTAAATTTGTAAAAAAAAGAAGATAAGGGGTGGAAATTAAGCAAATAATTAAAAATAATATAAAAATAAAAGTAAATAAAATACAAGCAATAACAATTTTTATAACATAAAAATACGTATAAGAAAAAAGAAAATATTAAAATAGGATTAAAGCAATGACGTATTGTAATTTTTATAATAAAAACTGAGAAGTGTTGCCAAATTAATATAGTATACAAATTGCAGTAGTACAAAATAATGTACGCCATAAAATAGAAATATTAACTATGAGATAAACGGAAAAATAAGATATGAATAAAATAAGATAAAAATGTAAGAAAAACTAAAACAAAAAAGATAATAAGTAATATGAATAAAAAGATAAAAAGAAAATAAAAATAGAAAACACATAATAAAGAAATAATACAAATGGTTTTTAGTATGAAAATAAAAATGTAAACAAGATCATTAAATATTAAAACACAATAAAAATGATAACTCTTGATTGATGAAATACAAAATAAAATAGCCACTGTGTATAAAAACCGTAAACGAATAGAGCAGCATAATGATAATTAAAATATTTTAATGGCAAAAAAATGGTGTAATAAATTTCTGTACAATATGGCAAATATACAGATATAAAATATTTATAAAAGTCGTAAAATAATTATGGTGGTGTTACTGATATTAATGTTAGCGGTAATTTGTCGATGTATCAACCTAGTTAATCTCCGAAGGTAGGCATTTTCCTAACCATATCGATGAGATAAATGACTTAATCTGTTATTTCCAACCGTCAGAAGACAAAGCGGATGCTTCACCAGTCAACTATATTGAGAAAATTAGTTAAACTTTATTTTCGTATAGCGATCCTTTTGCTCTTTACATGAACGCGGCTGAAATATTCACTGTGATACTGTGTGCTGTTAGTTTTATACCTGACTATACGTACTTTGTTAAATCATTTCCTTGAAAATAGCAGCTAACCATTTTAAGCAGTGCCGTTTTACTTTTACCATGAAAACAAACTGAACCTCAAAACTCACAAAATATATTTTCAGTTTATGATGAAATAGTTTTTGTTGTTTACATGTATGAGACAATTTCGCAAAATAATGCGCTTAAGATTTTAGTTTTAAATATTAAGGGCATTCAAGCAGATAATCCTCTATACATGACGCCCAAATATTATTAATAAGTTAAGCTAACCTTAGTTCAATGAGAGAAAAACAAACAGACAGCCTACATAATTGGAAATTAAACATATATTTGATTTAATATAATTTGTTGCAAATATCTGTTCGATATTCGGGAGCCATCAGTTTTTAATTTATTAATTTTTATCGGATACAACTTTTGATGGCTTCAAATATATATTATTCTTTCAAGTAACGTGTAAAATATTATTAAACAATAGCATTTATAAGTACATGTGATTTTTGAATTAAATATTTATAAACAAAAACAAAAATATATTTATTTAAAATATCTTAATTAGGAAAATAAATGTGTTTAGTTTTGTAGCATATAAAATTAAAATAATTTGTCTGCGTATTTTTACAATCATATAATATACTTCACATAATTAAAGCGTGCGAATAAACATATATCTACATTGGTCAGAGTCTAGTCTCCACATATAATATAAGGTAATATTAAGCACACAATTAGATGGATTCGGTTGATGCAACTGTATTTTTAATTTTAGAGAGGAGCAAACTTATGTTTAAACTTCAATAATTTGATTAATTAATTTAAAATTTATGCAATAAGACAAATATGAATTTTACATATAATATTCGAAACTTAATGCAACTAAAATAGGCATTTTGCAATCGGTAGATTCTGACACTTATATCGGATATTAAATATGTCTCCACTATAAAATCTTGCGCAGTATTAATAACCAAACTTATAACGCACACACATGTATAAATGAAATAGTTGAATTTTGATACGTTATTCATATAAATTACACATCGTGTGCATGCCGTAAAGTTTAACATCCGTGCGTGTATTTATCCTTGAAAGCAAGGTGGCTTGACTGGTTTATTAGGGTGGATATAATACCACACACGTGGAATTAACACGTGCGTAAATATATTTGTAAATTTTCCTTCTTACAGACAAACATACTTCAACGAAACCCGTATCAGCGGCCGTGCAGTTTAACGCCAGAAACTCTTGAGAGGCGGGTCTGATGTGCATGTTATAGATAGTGCGCATGCGTAGAGGAACGTCTCTAGACTCTTGCAGATTGAAACACTTGTATGTCCTTAAACGCAAAAGTAAATCATCATACAACGTAGATAAAATGACACGCAAACAATTGACACATGGCTTGTAACATGGATAAACTCTTATCTCTTATATAAACAACTATTTCTAAACTATTCTCGCAAACTTTTGTGCGTTGAGTTTCTTACGCGTAAAAAAAAATGGTCGAATTTGCTTCATAGAATCCTATTTTTTGTATACTGAATTGTAATTAATAAACATGTGTTACACAAAATCATTTGCCTGAAATAAACTCTATTTGTGGGTACAACTATATACTAGCAATAGCTTTAAATATTTACTCATATAATATGGGGCTATAATTAATATTTCTTAAATAAATTTAATTTTAAATCTTTGATAATTTACATGTGTCATTAACGGAAGAAATCACCTACCTATTTCCAACGATTTCTGAATATCATTCGCATTTTCTCGTTATGTCTTGATTTTATATAGCTATATATATTTACAAAATGGGTGACTCTCCCTCTCGTAAATTTCATACATAGTGTATTGAAACATATATTAATGTGTTATCAAGATCAGATTTAACAAGAATAATACAAGCTTTGCTATTAAATTATTGTTAAAGGTAATAGAAAACATATAGTTATTTTCCTTATATTTGATAGCCACAAAAGTAATAATCAGTTTATGAATTTAAAATGAATTTAAATGGGCCAAAAATGATATTCCTGACACAATAGCATAAGCTATTTGTAGGCATGCCTTGCTTAAGTCTATTTAGGAAAACATTTCTTCGCCATTTAACTTAGCGAATATTTCGTCTGGGTGTGGTAGCTGATAGTGATGATCCTTGAGGCCCGCATTTAATCTGGTAAAGAATTATGCGCTTACAATCATCTCTGTAGATTTTTCTTCACGTATACGGTGGAGGCTGCCTACACACAATAAGTAATAGTGGTCAAACTCCCAGCGTTTACTAGTCTTTCTAATTCTTCTTAATTTTCTCCCTCGAAGCGCACGGTACTCTTTGTGGCTTTTGGATTCTTTGTTTTGCTTCATCCATCAATTATAATCTTATCTTTATTTTTGTGCAGCATCCACACTTTTCAGAGAAAACACTTAAGGATGTTTTGATATCATTTTGGCGCTTGTCTGCATCGGCCGTTAGGCTTTCGACTGTGTGACAAAAATCACTTATTGGTGAGTTCCATAATTCCTGAATTCAATCACTCCCGAATAATTGCGTTGCGTTCCTTAGAACGAAACCTTTTAACTTTTTTGAAATTCTTTTTAGTAACAATTTAATAGCTACCTCACCCTTCCAATTTGTTTTTTCACCAGTCACCGATCTTGAGACTTTATTCGTCTTTCTCATCGTGGGATTTCCTATTCTCTTCAACCTGTGAAAATTTATAATTGATAAATACCACCCTGAATCGAACTGTAGTTTCACGTCTTTGTTTCTGATAAAAAAATATTTAAATAAGAAATCGGAAAAACAAAAAGCATAAATCAGGGAAAAAATGCTGGACATTTTCGGAAAAGCAAAAAAAAAAAAAAACAATACACAGCAAAAAGTGAAAAGTTAGTTATAAGTTCAGGGATATTTGTAAAAACGAGCCTCAAGCAAGGAAGCTTGTTTCAGTGAGTGTTCTGTTTGATCGTTATTTTGGATTGAGCTGTTATTTTATTTTATTTCGTAGTTTCAATTTATAATGATAGATTCTAGACATAACGGATTTGCATAGCCAACATCATGCAATACAAGTAGACCATCAGCCGACTCTTAATTCACAGGAATGTGGTCGCGGCAATGCTCTAGTAAGGTTTCCTGTACTGTCAGTCGGGATACAACAGCAAGATTAGTATTAACCTTCTGCGTCATTATTGTTCAATTTTTTGTTACTCTCTATTAATTAAATGGATGCTTCTATTGCTTAATGAAATCTGTATCCGGGGATGTTTAGGCTCATCTTTTTTATTTCCATTTCTCGGCAACGTGATCCTGGACGACACTCCTTTTTTTGGACAGAATATTCAGTCTTATTTTCTCACCCTTTTTCCTACACATGACATATTTGCCCTCTTTTCTTCATTACTTTATACATAGTATACATATATATATATATATATATATATATATATATATATAGTTTACTCATTTATTTCAACTCTATTTGTTGTCTTCTTCGCATCAATTTAAGATATCTTTATCTAGTAGGTAAAATGTTATTTCTCTCATTAATGCCCATTCAAGTTTACACATCCTCTTTACTTACTTATCTGTCTAAAATAGCTGTCTGAAGAGTTCGTATGTCTTCTAACTTCATTGTAGCCGCTTTTTTCTTCTTCTCTATCTACCTCAGTACTTTTTTTTCATTTACGTCTAGCAAAGTTTACAATTGCTATTTACTTACAAAATCTTGCAGAGACAATCGCAGAAGGATTTCTCCTGCGGTCTATCATTTCCACAATTTGACTCATTGCATTCGCGTTCTTCATTCTCACTTTATTGCTTACATTTTCTCTTCCATCACAGTGAGACTCACACATTTATTTTACGTTTAGCTTAGATTACCTGAACACAGACTTGAAATAAAGATATGTTTCATTTTATGGTACATGCTTGTTTTTTTTTTTGTTTTTTGTGTGTTTTTTTTAATTTTTTCGCCAATGTGAATCGGGGTTCATTCTAAGTGTCTACAGCAAGATATTAGTTGACATTCATCACGGCCAGCACAACTCTCTCGAATGAAAAGGAAAGAATTCGGATGCTAAAATTTTGATGTTATCTACATATAGAGACCAACAGTACAATACGTTCATTCGATATCGTTATTTGAAACTACTTGTATATAAGGCACGGAAGTGCAACATTGAACGATGTGGCAGGGGTTGGGCCTGAGTTTACAGTGCGGGAAGCTGAGTGGTGATGGATGCGCGAGCCCACATGTGACAATTATGGGAACCCACTTATATTAAAGAATAGCATTTGTAAAATTATTGGCTTAGAGAAATAGATATGTAGTGTGTATTATTACGTATGCGGAGATATTTGTTCGGGTTTGATTTGAGCTCGACGCCTATCCATGGTGTATGGCAAAAGATAAGTTACTTTCACCCACATAATAAATCTAACGCGCTAAATATGCGTTCACTATCAGGCCAATATTCTAAAAAAAACTTGTTTATTAATATTATTAATATTTTACTAGTCCGCTAATAAATACATTACGTGTCATCTTTTTCTCACACAAGTATACATACTACGATCAAGTAACTAATAATAATTTCCAGTAAAAAGCTTTTTAAATATAAGATTTTTGATTTTTCTTTAATCGCCAATAACATAATTGTCTAATATAGTAATAAACGATATACAAATTAGCCATTATTATTCCCCAAGTACTATGAATGTAACTTTGACCGGCGTTAATATACGTTCAGGTCCTTGAACCTCACAATGAGATGTTAAAAATCCTACCAAGAACGACCAATGTTAATTTATTTATTGCGGATTATTATTCTCATCTTTCTTAGATGTTGTTTCACGAAGTTTCGGCCAACTATTCCTCTGGCTTTCGTCGGGTGATTTCAATATTAGCGGTTTCAATCCTACGCAAAGACGGCCAGAGGTCTACTTGGCCAAAAACATGGTGAGACGAAAACAACTACGGAAGGCACTAATTACAGTGAATGCTTCAGAGTTCCTATCCGTCACGGTTACCACCTGACGAAGTCCAGAATACTAGTTGGCCGAAACGTCGTGAAACAACATATAAGAAAGATGAGAATAATAGTCCGAAATAAATAAATTAATATCAATAGTACTCATCTCAAAAATGAATTCCACTGAAAATAATATGAGATAATCAATAAAGAATTAAACTGTAGATAAAACCTATTTACACGTTTCACAGATTTGTAGATACTATTTTGTAGATTACATTTGTCGCAGCACACCTTAATTGACCCTTCATTGAATTGTATCTTGTAGTTTTTATAAAATTAATAAAAACCTATTACATTTTCCACTATTTTGTACCATGTTAAAACAATAATGTATTTGCAGATACAAAGTAATAAATAACATGTATGCATGTTTACTGATAAAATACGCGTTTATTACCATATACCTTAAATGAACAGAACATATTATTTTGCAAACATATAAGCATTTATTTATTTGCATTTTAGCAAAGTAACAACGTACTGACATAATGCAAACAGCTCTTAGCAAGTCACATAATGACGTATAACACAAGATGAAAACAGTTACAAAAACATAGTCGCTATCTTTACGACGTAAATCTACTGGCTTTTTTGGTTAGCATATACGAATTTTTTTTCAGTAAAACTTTCATGTAGACATGTTTCTCACGTGTACGTCCACGATATAAATTATTACCTTTAGCTAGCAGATGGGTTTAATATATTATATAATAAGTGTCAAAAGTCATGGAGTGAAAATAAAATTAAAACATGACTTTCCATAATATTAGGGAAATTCTTATTGAAGATTTATTTGAAAAGTCAATAGATATTGACTTATATTAAAGGTAACTCTATATGTTTAAGGAAAAAAATGTACATGTAGTATTAGGTTGCTAAAATTTTACATATCATAATGCACTTTTCGAAAATATGAATATCTCTTTACTTTACGGTATTCCCCCGGTAGAAAGTTCACTTTTTAAAGTTTAAATTGTTTAAATAGACAATAATTTCTTGTCTTTTGTGATCGAATATGTTTCAATGTTTGAAGTATATCGAATTGTCATTTAATAATTCGATTACAAAAGAGAATTCCATTATGTAATATGAGCAATTTACGTAACTGTAACCTGCATGCATGAGGTTTAAACTAGCCGGGTCTATTACATACTTCTTAGATGTGTGTAATCTTTACGATCCCATACTTTTATGTACGTACCTCTAGAAAAAAAACATCGAAACAAAGTTGAAGCGTTGTACTACACCAGTTAGTATGAATTTAATTTTAACAATCGTGTCACAGAATATGAGTTTTCATGCTACAAGAACTATACCCAGAGAAAGCATCTAAACGTTGTTTTTACACTGGTTTCTTTATCATAATGAGATAGGGAGTTATAATTATGTATATAGTTTATCACGGTAGTACTGGCAATCGTTATGAGAAAATGCTGTCCTCTACCTCTATATCTACTATAATATAAACGTCACTTTGTGTGCCCTTTGTATGTAAGCTTATTTCTATGTCTGGCAATTTTTTTTTTACATAGGCACCACCACTTATCAAGGCCAAGAGGCCACTCGATGATAACGGTTAAAGAGTGTACAATTTGTACAGAAAATCATTTGATAAGTATTGACAATCTCAAACATCCGATTTTAAAATAGATTTACTTTCTTATAGATGAAAACAAAAAATATTTACAGGTGAATATTGTACGTTGGTTCGGTCAAGGGAGAAAATAGCAATAAAGCAACTCATTATAAAAGCCAGATTTATTATAAACTGAGGATATAGCTTAATGGTAGAACAGTCGACTACAAATTGAATAATCACCCGTTAAACTCCGGATGTACCTCACGATTTTATTTTTTTATTAATAAGTTCAATTTAGGATAAAAAAGGAGTTATTTAAAATCGCCTCAAATCATTTCTTCGTTTACATAGTTTTTAAAATATGCATAAAACAGAAGTTACTCCTCGAAGTTAGCTATCGTGAAGATCAAATATCGGATTACGTAGTAGTGTACACACACACTAACGGAATTTGCTAAGCGACATTATCATTATTATTTCTGGCTAAATATTCCTCTTAATATATAACAATTAATACGCGGTTTCTTTTGTGATAATGCATGAGCAATCTGCATAAATTAAATATCATGATTAAGTGCATTGTAGGATTGAGCGATGGCGAGCGTCAAGCTAGTGTTATATGTTTAAAATGCTAACGCCACATTTTTATCGACATGGATCACAATATAACAGCTACTCTTTTATATAAGGATATAAAAGACTACTTCAAGATAAAACAAAAACAAAAGAAAGTATAAAACGCATAACTTTTGTCCCAAGTAATAATAGTAATTCTCAACCCTTTGGCAGAAATCTCTCTTATGTAATGTGAACTCATATGACAGTATAAAGGAAACAACAGTTACTTTTCCGCTGAAAGTTTCAGTTTGTAATCTAATATTTCTTAAGTAAGAAACGTGTACCGATATCACATATAGTCTCGGCAATAGTATATTTTAAAAGACCCCAAGTGTTTTTGGGAGGAACGACAGGGGTGTAAAAGTATACCCGAAACAACTACTCTTCTTTGTATTTAATTTAATCGCAAAATGCATAGAATGATTTTCCCTACCTTTTTACATGTTAAGGACCAGGATAAATATGTCAAATTTTAATAGTAGTATTCATTTTCAAACGAGAAAATTAATGTGTGAGTAACTACATATGAATGTTATTAAATATTAAGTTTATTAACCTATATTCAACTCTAGAAATTGATACACGCTGGATAAAATCATTTGATCGTGAATACAGTATGACTTTGTTTACTCTAACTGAGGCTAGAAAAGATCTTTATTAGAAAATATTATATAATTCCTGAACTCTGTAAACGTTGTATCATTCAAATATACAAACCAAAATCTTTGGAAAACACCTATTCAGCAATTACTAGCTGTTCCATCTTTATTTAATAAGATCAACTCTCATTTCACTAATTACTGCTAAAGCAGGAATATCTGCGCACGCCGTGCCTTTATGAATTGCGTATTGTTTGGTGAGAATTTTACCGTTGAGGCACGTAAAATGCACTTGAAAACAGCATACGAGCCGGATGTGAATTGTATAAATCAGCGCTCGTATTTAATATGCTAAGCATATGGAGCAGTAAATAACGCTTACTAGACACGTTGGTCAAGTGCAATGCAGAAGCACACGCAGATGGAGTTGTGACAAATCTGCATAAATATTCGCTAAATTCGCAAAATCAGCTCGAGACTGTAGAGTATTGAATTTTAGTAAGGACTAAATATGGTGGCAGGCTGGGCATGCACGGGCAAAGACAAACACACATAGACACATACACACATACAAGTGTGTTTGCACTTTAAACAGTTTCAACAATATATCAATTCGACTTTACTCTGAAAGAATGTACCTCTGTTTTACTCTCTTGATATTTTATGATATTTTCAGCATATATTAGTTCACGGAAATACGACCTCTGACATAAATTATTAAAAGTGGCAACACCATCAACAGAATGAAAACATTCAATTTTGTGGTCCTAGAATATTAAGACTACCATTACGAACCTGATTGCATTTTAAAAATGTTTTTATTTATTTTTGAGTAATATTTACAACTAACTCTGCGCATGTATTGCAGTGCTTTCATTTAAATTGTAAGCATCCTATTTGAAAACGCTTAAATATTAAAAACAGAAACCATTCAATATTTTCATCTCATAGATCATTCTAAAATAAAAAAAAAACACTCGCACAAAATATTTATTTTACCAATTACACCCAACAACTTTTTTCCTAGTATAAATGAGATGTTTACCAAAATGGTTCTAAATTTTCGTCAGTTTTTTTAATGTCACTTAGAAATACTGTCTGTTATTTTGCCTTCGCTCTTAAGATAGAAAAATACAAATTATGATTTTGTTTATTACGGCGAATTATCTAAGTTATTCCCTTAAAATTGAATAAAATAGGTAAACAAAATTATTTATTTTTTCTACACTTAGTCATGTCTCTGAAAATGATATTTTTCAGTTGAATTTTCGAAATGATTAAAATTGAATTCTAACTTGATTATCTAACTTTAAACAATAATATTTAATTCGAATTTTTCCTACTTCAATTTTTATTGCAGTTTCAAAAATAAAAAAATAAAGCGAAAACAATGTTGAAATAAAAATAGAAAGTCTCTAAAGTTTAATTACATTCATATTACATTCTATTTTTCAGATATTTGCCCTATGATCTTTTTCGTTATAAGATTTTTTCTACATTTGAAGCAATCAGAACTGAAATTGCAATTTGATACCAAATGAGTAAAAAAACAAAAAACAAACAGGGATTATGTTCCACCTTGTGAACAAAGTACTCCAAAAATGTCCGTGTTACACCGATCATATGATAGGTTGATGATGCTTTTTCTATACGGGACAGTTGGTTACTAAATATATTTGCATAGGTGAAATCATACAATTGAATTTTTCATTTTAGGTGCAGTGAAAGGAATTATCTCTAACCTAGAAGGTTATTCTTCCAGAAATTTTTAATAGATGCACACTGCAAAATAACAATCGAAAGATACGAGGGGCGTGCAATAAGTAATGCCTCCGACCCATTTGCAGTTGTCTTATCAAGCTGAAATTTTGTATGTGCAATGATTTATATCTCTACGGCTTATGTGGAAAATTGCAGCTCTGAACTAATTGTTGTTTCTGTTTTACAGGTATTTGAACTGAGTCAGGTGTGAAATGGAGCCTATTGAATGTCAAGCAGTGATCCGGTTTTTGTATTTGGAAGGGGCACACCACAGGAGACTTTGAATGAAATGAAAGAAACTTGGTGATAATGCCTCATCATATAACGCTGGCATCGTGAATTCAAACATGGCCTGGTCGCCCCCCTTCTGTCGTTGATCAGTCATCTGTCCGTCAAGTTGAGGTTGCCATTTTGGAATATCGGCACATTACATTTCGTCAAATAGTTCAAGATGTCAAGTTTAGTACTGGGTCTCTGAACACTATCATTCATGAACATTTGCATACGCATAAGGTGCCTGCCGGATTGATTCTCAGGTTGCTCACACCATTCCAGAAGGAGGAAAGCGTCGAGTGCTCGTGGATGAATTTGGAGATGTGCCAAAAAGATGAGTCAAAGGTTTTCAAAAGACTGATGACACAGGATGAAACCTTGGTCTATCACTATGATCCAGAGACCAAAGCCCAGCCAATGCAGTGGAATCACTTGGACTTACCACATCCGAAGAAGGCAAGGGTATAGCCTTCCGCTTCAAGGTCTTGCTCACAATCTTCTGGGACCAGGACGAAGTAGTGATGACAGATTTCCTAGCAAAGGGCACCACAATTACATGAGCCTATTATGCTTCTCTTTTGAGGAAATTAAGGGAAGCTTTCAAAATCAAGAGGCGGGGCAAGATCAGCAAAGGTACCCTCCTCCCGCAGGACAACGCTCCGGTCCACAACTCGCATATCGCCAGATCAGAAGCACGGGCGTGTGGTTAGGAAATCCTCCCCCATCCCTCCTACTATCCTGACCTTGCTCCCTCTGACTTACACCTCTTCCCAGCCATGAAGTTGTTTTTGAAAGGAAGATGCAGCCTTAATTTCTGATGTCATGTCGTGGTTGGAGGACCAACCTGGGGTGTTCTTAAAAAACGGTCTCCTGGTCTCCAGAGCTGCATCAAACGATGTGAAAAATGCATAAGTCTGGGTGCTTCCTATGTAGAGAAAGACTAATAACTGTGCCAAGTTTCATTGCTTTACTGCTATGGGTCAGGGGCATTACTTATTGCACGCCCCTCGTAGAAGTTTTTCAGAAGAGATCAGCAAAATCTCCGTAATATAAACATTACTCATATTAACGCGATAATCTATGTGTCGGTTATGGATACCACTATAATTTTGGTAATGGAATTGTGTTTATGAAACCTCTACTGTTTTTTCTCGGTGCATCATTAGGCTTGGTCAGACGTCAGACTATTTTGGACATATTATGGTTGAGCAAACAAGTAATCTCAATGACATGTAATCCAGGAATGACGAAATTATTGAAAATATGATAGCTGTACAAGAATCTAGTTATTGATCAGACCTTGTTGCAGTAGAGTTCAGCATAAAATATACAATATTAATTGAACATATGAAAAATGAAATGTTTGATATCTTTAATCGACAATATAAAAAACATCGACTACGATTTCAAGTGTATATCTGAAACTAAATGTATCACTTGTTGTTGTAGACTCATGCTAGGGTTTACAAATGCAACAAACCGCAAGTGGTGTAAAGTGTATAAAATATAATATGTAATTAGCATAAAGAATGCAGGAGCCACTAAAGTGGCATGAGAGGAACGTGTATGTAGCATGCGGTTAAACATGGTATGAAAGTCTCCATTTAGTCTCTGAAACCAGTGGTATTCATAGGACTGTTTGATTTCACTTAGCACTCAAATAGGGGTGATTTGTACCCCACAACACTTATATATAAAACTAATGTAAAAGCTCAAATTATATAGGAGAAATCTATGTCGCAGCGTGTGTGTGTGTGCGTGCGTGTGTGCGTGTGTGCGTGTGTGTGCAGCCTTGGTGCGTAATTACATGCGTGTTTATATATGTGTAGATTAGTATGAGTGCGTATTAGGGGGCTGATGTGTTTTAAATTTATCTCATCTGAATGGAGAGGGTCATAATAATCACACGAGCCCATAAAACCATTGCTTGATATGGCGTTGTTAAGCGTATTCTCGGAACGCACAACAATGATGTCACTTAATTTAATCAGGGCGCGTTACACGCGCTATAACGACATTGATGTGATTTTCAACCATCACGTGACTCATTTCTTCTATTCCCGTCCACGGTTCTACCCGACCGTTTTTCAATGTCCCCACCTCTAATTTATTTTTGTAAAATATTATTAAAGTTTGTATTATTATTACGTTTTTTTTCTCTATGTTTGTCAGCATCACATCGAGTAATGCGTTTTTAAAATGGCATTGATTCGCTCATAACTTTGGAGGGACATTGAAAAGTTTAATGACGAAATTGATTGCACTGTTTTTATGATCGATTAAGTTTATTAAAATATTCATAACAGAAACGAGAGGAGCGTATTATATTAAAAGGGGAGATCTTTTATAGCATGCATGAAACCAGGTTCAGATGAAAAATTAGAAGCATGCCTACATAATCGATATAGTAACTCCCTTATTTCACATTTATCTGACTCACGTCTATCTTTTTCAACCCTGTTTTCCACGCTCTTCGCTTTTTATATGTTTTTCTTTGTCTTAGTGTTTCTCATGCTGCCTGGTATCTTTTAATATATATCTAATTAAAGCAGGTGCAATTTATGCCAAATTATATAAACCTGCATAACACAGGAAATCAAGATTATTAAGTAAAGACAATGTAAAACTAGTATAAACACCTTCTGAAAATTACATGTAAATGAATAAGAAATTATTAATACGTGAAACCTAAAACTAAAGAGGTGAAAAAAAACGCACCATAGCGTTTGCTTTGATTTAGTTTAATTTAGTTGATCCGGTCTACAGTCTATAATTCTGTCATTTAAAGCAAGATCTCGCAATTTGGTAAATGTTTTCACAATTCAAAGTTTAAATAGTTCTTATCGATATTTGGTTTGGTTAAGTGTCTTTAAATGGAAGCAGTTTTTTTATCTTTATTTGTGAGACATGACTGCGTTTTGCAAAGTAAAACAAAAATAAAACAATTAAACAATATTTGGTGTTTTTTCAGTAGACAACCGGTAGCAGTGTCAGAAATTGACATTAAAAATGCGTGATAAAAAATTGAATAATTCGACCTCTTATCTTTCCAAGTTTATAATTACTTGAAAAATGTAATTAAAATCCTTATATTTTTTTTCAATTAAAGGACCAAAAATTAAAAAAAAACAGGTTTAATAGCAAATCATGCAATAATTTTAATCGGTTTTCTTTAAATTTTATTTAAAGAAAATCAACAGATTTTTTCGTTGCTTCGATGACATATATGCATATATAAATACCAAAAACACTTACCTATGAGAATGCTATTCAATGGGTACTTCCATCCTTTCTTGTTAAGAATGTATTCATATTATATTTTAAATTCCATGTATTTTTTAAAATAAAATAATTTAAAAAAAAACTATTTGAAAAGGCCGCCATTACGTAAGCATTTTTACGGTGTTAGCGAAAAGCCGAGGCGGTGTTTGTACTTGTTTTGAACTACGGATGGGCAGAAGAACGTAAAAACTGCACGTTCGTGTTAGCCGTCTAGCGTTGTGCGTGAATAAATATGTGTAACCATAGGTGAAAATTAGTCACATCTTACTTATAATTTTTTGCCTTAACAAAAACAGTCGAGGAATTTGTTTTCTTTTCTCAAAGAAATACATGAATATTTGATTTAATATATTTTAATTCTTATTTATCGGTTGATTTTTAATACCTAAAAAAGAAAGCATTGAATGAAATAGAAAAATTGCCCAATATTTACTTGACGATGTAAGCATAACATAAGCTTTCACTTAGAAAAAACAACGTTTTTTTTGTTAAAAAAGGTTCTACACTTTGGACTTTACAGGTAAATTTCCAAAACACACGCTTTTTTGGTTTGGAATTAGAATGTTTTATTTATTAATCTGTTATCTCTAATTATTTACTTTATTTCAAAGTTTAACAATTGAAAAATTATTTAACTTGTTAAATTAAATTGGTTTCATTACGTAAAAAATGCCTGCACTTTGTAAACGCTGTTTTTTGGTTAAATAGAAAACAATATTTCTATTATATTTTAAACAATTTTAATAGTTTATTTTGGAAGTATATTCCATCAAAAATAATCAACCCACTTTAAAAAAGAGAAACTACGAGCGTTTTATATTTTATTTGCAGTTTTGTGTTGGGGGTGTCAAACAAATCCCCCAAAATTCTGATACACCTTGACAACCGGTACATTTAGAAAGCCTGTTCTGTTAGGACCACTGTAACAAATATTTTTTATGGCGCAAAAATAATAAGCATACACATATTATAATACTAGCAGTTGCTGTCGGCTTTGTTCGGGCCTATGTAATGTTCATAAGTTGCCATACATGTGAATACACTTCATATAAGGTTTCGAATGTTTAGACCAAAAATTGTCTGAGTAATTTCAGGGTCCGCAGAGGTAAATTTTGTATACCTTGAATCCCAATTTTGACCACTTAACATCCATTATTTTGGTCTCAAATACAAATCCAAAGTTGTCCCTATGTGCAATTAACCTACTTTTAAAATTTCAAGTTGTGGCGGAATAATTTGGCAAGAACTTCACAGCGAAACACTTTTCAATTTTGATCTTTTGGAAGCAAAATTTTCGCACCAAACTTATTAAAATGCTTGCAGCAAGTCTGAATACCCATTATGCATGAATTTTCAATATTTAGGCCCAAAATTTATTGAGTTGTGTTCTAGACACCGCAAAGCTAAAATCTGTTGAACTTTGCCTCCTTGGCAGCTCAACTCTTCGATCCCATATAATTAAAAAGCTTGCGCTATCTCTGAATAACATTATGTAAAATTTAAACTGTTTAGACCAGGAACTGCCTGAGTAATGTGGTAGAGATGGCAGAAGTAAAATGTTTTTAAATTTTGACCCCAATTTAAACCCCTTTAAATTTAGCTTTGGAGGTCAAATCATATTAAAAAAGTTGGATTCATGTCAGACTAACGGACATTGTTCAGACCCAACATTGGCAGAGGAGTTTGTTAGAATTTTCAAAGGTACACATCGTTGAACTTTGAAGGATTGACAGCCAAATCACTGGCCGAAAACAGATGAAAAAGATTTTCGTAAATCTCAGTAATCTTTATGTCAAATCTCGAACTACTAGACGTAAAATTAACATTTTTGGTCGGTAAATGTACACACACACACACACACACCCACACACACACAAACACTTTCACTTTTATAGATACTAGCAAACCAGCCCAACTTTGCTCGGGTCCTATGTACTGTTCATAACTTGTTCTACGTGTGAATACACTTTATGTAAGATTTCAAAGTTTACACGAAAAGTTGTCTGAGTAATTTCGGAGAGACCGCAGAGGTCATATATCAAACTTTCACCCCTTAACGTTTCTTATTTCTGCCTAAAATCAAAATACAATGTTTTCCCTATGTAAAAATTTCAAGTCTGTAGACTTAAAATTGGCGGAGGAGTTTGAGAGAATTTGCAAAGGTCAACTATTTTCAACATTGACTTCTTTCAAATATTTAGACCAGAAATTGGCTAAGTAATTTGTTACAGACCGCATAGGTCAATTGTTTTTGTGTTTTTTTAACTTCTACCCCAATTTTTTCCCTGTCAAAGCAATCTTAAATGAAAATTTCAAGTTTTTATACTCAAAATTATCTATTTACTGTTTGCTATCTAGTAAAAGAAGGACAATACTTTCGTTCTAGAAAATAAGTTATACTCTTTGTTTAATAAAAAATACATTTGTTTTTTTTAATACATAATATCATAAGGAGATTGTATGTGAACAGATGGTATAACAATTTTATATCTGTACTAGTCTACGTTCCTGGCGTTTCCCAGATGTTTTGAGGTGAATGTTGAGCAAAAAATAAAAATAAAATGGGTAGTAGGCAGGAAGGCTTGAACCTGTACCACGATAGCAACAAATGATTATCCAAAAAAGAAGTATACGCATTGCTGGGAATCTTTGAACCTCATAGCAATCAATCCAACTTGTTTCCATTGATTTTTGGCCAAAATGTAATGACTTTTATTGGCGATGAATTCTGTAAGGAGTCGGAGTTCTGCTTGAGTTCTTAACTTTGGCCCATGCATCCAGATTGCCATCCGTCAATAAGACACATTGAAAATCCATTTTCATGTAATTCATTGTTCAAGCCATTTGTTTTTCCCTGTGTTGTTTGCCCAATGGATGCTTTTGAAGAGGTTTCATTTCCCTCGCTATCTTATTAAACATATAGCATCGAGTCTGCTTGAACCTTGGAGCGACTCTTGCAAAAATAGAAGAACCGGTGCTGTTTGGGTTTCGGTTACCTTACCTACAATTATTTTCTGAATATCACGATATAAAAGGATTCTCCTTCTGCCGTTATCCTTTTTGCATTTGGTGTTGATTTTTTTCACGGAGAAAGTTAAGATTATTTGTCCCTTTCCAATACAGAAAATAAATCATTGATGGAAAATCATGCAAGTTAAGCAAACATCTTAGCTTTGTGATAATTTTAAATCACCCTTTTTTGGCATTGTAAGAAATCTGCAATAAAGGAATAGCTAGTATAAATTACTTGATCATATATAAAATTGCATTTCTTTGTGAATATCTCATGAAACTTACTATCTTTTAGGAAACAACTAACCCTTAAGCAGTTTTTTGCCGGTAATATTTTAATTTTTTGTGGCGTATATTTTCCTACATACTGATACTCTATTAAGTTAGAATATAACGATTGCCGCAGTGTATATATGTATATCTATACTGCGTGTCAAATTATAAAGGAAATAACATTTTTTACCAGTTTCAGAAACTTACCGGTAATTTCGTATCAAAAGGTTCAGAAACTTTGGCAATGCTGAACTGCGCGTACTGTGAAATTTTCATACTGTTCCGCGCAATCTTAACAACTTTCTATCGTGATTGGTGAATCCATGGTATTCGAGGCGTGCCCAATAATTAACAAGGCAGTTTTTACGTCAATAAAATGGGTCAAAAAGGTGGTTTGAGTAGTTCTAAAAAGTGTGCTATTTCAGAACAGCTAACAAAAGTTAAAACTACCCTCGAAATATCAAAAATGATAGGAAGGGACCATCAAACTTTGGGGAACCTTTTCAAGGGCCCTACTAATCTACGTAAGTCAACTGATAAAAGTAAATCTAGACTTGTTTCACACCGTTCTCTTATCCAAATTAAACTTAACTTGTTAAGAACACTGTCCAGACAAGTTGAGAAGAGATTGACCAAGCTGGATTGAAAAATTTCTCAAAAAGTGCTCGATGTCGCCTTCTGAACGAAGTGGATAAGTCTGTTAAGCCTGTGACAGAGCCACTATTAAAGCAACATCACATACAAAACCAATTGAAATGGGTAGAGGACAACATGAAAACGGATTTTTCCAAAGTTTTGTTCACGGATGTTGTGGGATAATGATTTTAGCCGGGATCATCGCAGTTACCTTTTTGGCCCAGGGAGAGTCCCAGAAGGCGTAAAAATTACTTCAAATGCTTATATAGCTTTTCTGAAGGAGCACTTTAAATCCTGGGTTAAGAAGCAAAAGTTGACGTTCCGAAGCACTTTTTTTTCTGCAGGATAATGCATCCTCCCATGCAGCAAACAAAAGTTACTAGTATTTGCAACAACTGAGTTTATTTGTCTTTGGAAAATAGAGTACCGTTCGAATTCAGCAAATTTGAAGGCAATTGAGAACCTTTCGAGTATCGTTAAATACGGTTCTATGCGAGTTTACGCCGATTTAAGAGCAAAGATGATTTTTGGGATGCTCTCCAAGAGGTATCGCGAGGAATAAATGCTGACAAAATCACAAATTTTACGAATTCTGTGGATCAAGGTCTTTTATAAGTCATTCATAAAAAAGGATACCATATTCCCAAGTAATCATGTCAACGTAGTAATTGTTATGCATTTTTTGTGTTCTAAGCATTTTTCTTAGTTCATTACATGTTTGAAAATTATTTCAATAAAAAATATATGGATATATTGTGTTTTTTCTCAATCTCATTAATAACTTGGCACACTGACATCAACGCTTATTTTTACTTTCTGCAATAGTTTCACTAATACAGCTTTAAATACATTAATTTTCTGACTGGGATCTGAATAATAAGCACTTTCAAACAGTTTAATGGATTTTTATTCATTCGGTCTTTAAATATTTAAAAAAAATGTAAAACCGTTAATCATTTCATACGCAGTATATATATATATATATATATATATATATATATATATATATATATATATATACATATATATATATAGGTTTGTGTATGTGTGTATATAAATACATGTATATTAATTTGAGTAAAAAAAATGAAGTACAGTATATAATTCACATGTATAAAATAAAATAACACACTAAGACGGGACAAATACCGCAAGCAGGGGTCGAAAGAACATTATATTCTACATCGTATCCTCAAAAATTCGTATCCCACTGCGACGTATTCCGGGGTTCCCTTACATATATATATATATATATATATATATATATATATATATATATATATATATATATATATATGTGTGTGTGTGTGTGTGTGTGTGTGTGTGTGTGTGTGTGTGTGTATATAAATTAAATAAAATTGTGATTCAATGAATTTCAAAAAAACTCTCATTGAAATAAAATGAAGTGGTTGAGTTTCAGTTTCAGTGGGACATGGAAAGTCAAAGTCTTTGACTTTCAATGTTTCACTGACTTTAGCAAATAAGGTGCATTCCTTTATAAGTATTTGCTAATATTTTCTCTCCTCAGATGAGATGGTAGATATCGAAACCCTAAACGTTAAGGAGAATCATTTTCTTAAACATTATTTGTCTTTCTTAGAATAATAAAAAGTTCTTTGATATGAAACTCAGCCACTTCATTTCATTTCAATGAGAGTTTTTTTTTTAAATTCATTGAATCACAATTTAATTTATTGGCTCCATCTTGCATATCGAGCAATTCTTGTTTAGATGGGATAATTATAGAATATTAATACCAGTAATATTTTGTAAACCTTACAATCTCACGTTTCCATAACAACTGATTGGTGAATAAAAAATATTCTGAAGTATATATATATATATATATATATATATATATATATATATATATATATATATATATATATATATAGATAGATAGATAGATAGCTAGATAGATAGATATATAGATATGGATATAGATATATAGATATATATAGATATATAGATAGCTATATATATATATATATATGGATGTATATAGATATATATATATATATATAAAGATAGATATCTAGATATAAAGATAGATATAGATATATAGATAGTTACATAGATATGGATACAGATATATAGATATAGATATATATATATATAGATAGAGATATATAGACAGATATAGATATAGATATATAGATATAGATATATAGTTATAGATATAGATATATATATATAGATATAGATATATATATAGATATAGATAGATAAATATAGATATAGATAGATAAATATAGGTATAGATATATAAATATAGATAGATATGTAGATATAGATTGATATATATATATATATATATATATATATATATATATATATATATATATATATATATATATAAGCGAGATAAGACACTGATAGAATTCAGATGAAAAATCCTGATATATGGATTTTCAACAATGGTCATATCATCAAAGTAAATGAAATGCAGTAAGCAAAATGTTCAGCTTTTCAATTATTGAAAATAGTTTTTGGAGTGGTTGTTGATAATTATATGGAGAACATTATACGAAAAGAGAACTGATACAACCTGCATAATCCATTATCGGAAGGAGTCCAATGTCGTTCGGGGTTATGAATCCAGGTAGGCAGAAAATAGGCACATGGTAGAAAGTGGTATTCCCGTATAGTGAAAGTGTATTGCTCCTTATTGATTTTTCGTAAAGCATAAGGGGTGACCTTATTCGTTGTTGCGTTGAGTGTGTGTTGGTTTCTGTAGTCCAATCCTTTCCCTGTGTTGACAAAGTGTATCCGAAGTTGGGTGGATATACCATTCAATTGTAATTATCCCCTTGAGTAATAGAATTTGAGCATTGAATATAGTATGCAATGGACCTCGAAATCATTAGTGTAGGTAGCAAAATAGCAAAAATAGCAAAATAATTCTGGAGATGATATTCCTAACGGTGCGCTTGACGGATTGCTTTAGGTGTGAGTCTCTGTAGAAATATCGTTTTCTTGTTTATAGTGGGGGAGGGAAGCCTTTTATAAGAGGGGCAGAGGGGAGTGGGGTGTAGTAGAGAGGGTAAAGAGAAAGAGGGGGAGGGTTAATGTTGGGCGAGCATACAGGTTATTAATGGAATTTTGTCGGCGGGGAGGGAGGATTTCATTTTAGTATTCTTTAAAAGGGTTGACCTCTTGATTTTATGTTCAATTTGGAAATGGATATTTTTGTGATTTTCAATGGGTGTGTGCGTGATAAGGGGTGGGTGTGCTGTTTTTTTCTGTGCGGATGGGTGAGCGGATAATGTGGAGATAGAGACGAGTCATGGTGTGAAAAATATGGAATATTTGGAGGGTTACTTAATTAAGGGAGTTTAAGGTTAAGTCTTTTTTTTTAATTTTGAAATTTAAAGGTGACTTAATTAGTTGAGATAAGTCAGTTAAATACACTTGTTGTCGTACTGTTATATAGTTTTATGAAGTTGGGTTAAATTTGATTTACAATACATATATTTCTGTTCGGGGGCGATCTATGGATGAGTTTGTTTGTTGTTCGTTGAGTTGGAATTGATGTTTGAGTGAGTGCTTTATATACTGTGGCTGATTAGATATTTTTTTTATAAAGAGGAAGAATTGATTTAATATAAAATGATTACTTGTATATCAACCTGTCAAACCCAAACATAAGTGCAGATATAAGCACATATATGCCTACAGACACACATACATACGTACACAAACATATATATATACATACACATATACATATACATAGTATACCCTTACGCACAACAACTGATAAATACCATGCTTACATACATACAGACAATACAGACTTATATACATACACATGTGCACTAAATTAAATATATACATATCATAACGCAAACACGCATATTAGAGAAGGAACCTACTTATACAGCCGGACGATTATGTATCTGGGCGTACTCGAGAGTACAACTCCGCTCATATACCGGGTCAGAGCATCAATATAATAATGTGGAAGCATGCAAGTTATATCCCCTTTTGAATACCATCGTATACATACAGCAAATCAACATCTACATAAGTGGTATGTCTAAAAAGAGATAAATGTGGGCACACTGATATATCTACATGCAAATAAAGAGAACCTACAACTACCTTTAAAGATATATATGCATCAACAAATGATCGGGTTTATCAAACAATTCTATTGCCAACATATATATATATATATATATATATATATATATATATATATATATATATATATGGTCCAGGGAGATATAGATGGTTAGAGTGTACCTATATCTTGCTACGGTGTGTAACTCCTTTAAATGTACATGCTCACACAAACTCGCATATATATATATATATATATATATATATATATATATATATATATATATTTATATTTATGTATACATATATATATACAAACATAAACACATATACATACGCGTATACACGCACACACACGTGAAAACATATATATATATATACACTAGATTTCATAATCATATATATATATATATATATATATATATATATATATATATACACACTCAACACAAAAGGAACGTCTACATGCTCATATATATATATATATATATATATATATATATATATATATATATATATATATATAAGGAAATGAAGTTAATGGAGACAAGATTATGCACACACACACGCACATACATATATATATATATATATAGATACAGACATACACACTTATATATACATATACACATATATGCACATATATATATATATATATATACAGATGTACAGCTAAACATATATAGACATGTACACGCATATACTTGCTAAAACATGCACATGTATAAGTACACATATAGACATAGGTAAACATTAACATTGCTACAGCGCATGCGATATCCCCCCTCTCACGTGTGCATACATATACACTCATACAAGCGTGAATCCATGCTCATACATATAGGGGTATCATGCAAAAAACTAGTTCAGGTATGGTGATTTAAGTTGTTATGAGCTGGCTATACATGAATTTATTCCTTTGCTTGCAAACGAAATAAGCTCATTTTTTTGGTGTTTATACTGGCTTTAGGATATGTTATTATTGTAATTGCTTCTGAAGTGCAAAGGTTGCAGAATTTGGATTTAGGGGTGTATGAATTGGATTTTTTAAAAAATAAATCCCGTTATAGCCAGTACGGAATATTGCTATATTGGAGGTCTTGAATCAGAATTATAAGGGAGTTGCCGCTATTGCAATTTGGAATTTCATTGTCAAAGGAGCTTATATAGTTGGAAATTCTGAGTTTAATTAGATTTGCCGTTGCGCCGATATACTTGTGGAATTTTGCATTTGCATTAATGATGTTTAAGCTGCCGGAGTTTCTACTATGGGTGTGGGTAAACTTAGAGAGGGGGACGGGATGTTAGGTTCGAATTGTTTTCAGGATGGGGTTCCTGGGTGAATTGTATGTTATCATGTGTCTTATTTGTGGGGTTGGCATAGGTGGAGTCAGTGAAGCTCTCTAATGTTGTCGGTTCCGTAGTTAATGTAATGTGTTTGAGTACGATTTTTAGGTGTTCTATCAGTTGCACTTGTTGTTGTGGTTGGGAGTTCAGTGACTGTAAATGAATGGAGTACGTCTTTGTGGATGCAATCGTTTCTTAAGTAGCAAGATTATTTGTTTCGGTAATTACAATCTTGCGTGGGTGGAATCCGCGGGTGATGGACCTGGGTTTTTTCTTATTTTAGAGTTGTTTGATGTTATTATCGTTTGTGGTATGTTAGGAATAGTTGAGTGAGAGATTTTTATTGAATTTTTATTTAATATTGTGAAAACTTAAATCCAGTATATGTCTCTATATGTTTTTTTTTCAGAATTTAAAATTTAACCACGAAACGTATACATATATATATACATATATATATATATATATATACATATACGTATACATATATAAATATATACATATACGCATACACAAATATATCTTCATGAGTTATCAATTCGAATAAACTCAGAAGTTATAAACCATACAAATATCCATATTAAAGATCCTTCATATATGCATATATACTTATAATATATATATATTTTTATACACACGTATATGTATATATATATATATATATATATATATATATATATATATATATATATATATCCTAAATGATCGTTAACTTCAAGATTGTCTTTCAGAATTCTTTGAAGTCATATAAATAATGGTATATTTATTAACTTAACTTACTTTAAAATAACTCTTTGTTATCTAAAGATTAAAATAGTGAGACGATAGCAATACATGCAGTTCTTTATCTCTACAGCTTTAAGTGAACTTGTTTATTCAATGACGGAAAATTCAGTATGTACTGATATTTAGTGCGTTCTTAATTTTATCATTCAGTATTTTATTATTTTCTATCTTCACCACCTGTCATGAAAGTGTTTGTTAGTCTTATGTAGATTTATAGATTCTTATATATTGGCATACTAATTTTATTTAGTCGGTGTGATTCGGCTACTTTGAGAAACAAGGCTTATATTACATCTAGATGATATAAGCGATATGTCAGACAAAGTGGGAAAATAGATGCTTAGACGCTAGTATTTACTCCAACTAACTCTTATATTTGGCACATTTTTGACCTTGAAGTAGTATGTTGAGCTCTTTACGTCAAATTGCTTCATGTTGTGCCTGGATTTATTTCCATGAAAAAGGAGGCATACATATTTTAACATCGCTAGCTACAATGCAAATTAGATCCACATTTTTCTGTAATAGATTTGCCTTATGAAAATTGAAATTGAATTATTATTTAAGAAATTCAATAGAAACATAGAAAACTTTGATAGCGTATGAAAATCATAACTGCAATCGAAAGATTGAATTAAAAACGGGAATGCGATAACGAAACAACCGAAAATAAAAGGAAATAACTATTGGATGAAACTTAAACTAAGGATAAGGACAAACCGTGTTCGTTTGAAATAAATAAATAAAAAATACACCGCAAGTCGGATCTCTGATTTTGACGGTGACATTTCCAATAAACAATAACTACACCGATTTTATCGCCAAGGTTAATCGCGCTCAACTACTGAATTTATGAGATCTTCCGTACAGAGAACATTGTTTTGCTTTGAATGTTATATCTTTATAGTTTTGTTGCATAGGAAAACATTAGTCATGGGCAATGCCATTCGATTTTTACTAGGAGTTATAGGAGCACTAGACGAAATCCATGCATATTATGAAAAAGGTCAAACGTGGTTAAAGGTTGGAAATCCGACGCACAATTTATTTCTTTTTCAAATCAAACCAACAGTTTTTTTTTTATATATATATAATTGTAAAGGGATTTCTAATTGAACGGAACCTGATTCCTTTTCTCGCACTCAATTCAATATTTTACGGGTAACGGACAAATTTCTTTGTCTTCTTGTAAATTTATTTAATAAGTTATTTAAATGAATACACATATAATATTATACGGCAATACTGCCATGAAACACATAAACACACATATATCTTCATGGCTTATCAATTCGAATAAGCTCAAACTCCCTAATGAAATCAAAGTGGTGTCTTTCATTGTTTACTCAAGAAGAAAACAGTGAATATTAGCACCAATTCAATATCCAGCTATTCTCTCGCTTAATAATTTATATTACTTTTTATTATTAACGCCTGTAGCCATGGAATTTATTGGTATTTAATTTCTTTTTGTTTACATGTTAGAAGTACGGGGCATAGAAACACGATTGTAATAAGAAATCAATTTTTCTTTTGTGACAGTTGTCTAATCTATTAACTATCAGTAATTATCATATTCTATACATAGGATTGAATAATTACGAATCACCAGTGTCTGCCACCATAATAATATGTAAATATTCATAAAAAATATCACACTTACATATAAATGTTGATATTATGTTTGAAATATTTACCTACAATTTAAAATAATTTTCGGAACATTGGTTTGGACATTGCTGCTACAAGGGCGATTGAATCAGGTATTCTGCTTCGACTTCCAGCGATTTTGCTATGTTCTCTCTTCCAAGATAAGAGATATTCTTTGAAATCTATAGAATATAGAAAAGTTTTATATTAGCTCGCTTAATAAATGTTATGAATTATAACTTACTTTAACTGGATTTCAAATATTCAAAAATTCATATCAATTTTAATATTATAAATATGCCCTATTTTGTGCATACTCTATGCCTTCTTTAATGTAGAAATGGCTCTCATTGTCCGTGTGTTCGTAAAGAGAGTAATGCAGATACAACACATTATGTATAGCTTTTGTTTTTTTCTTTTACATTCTGGAAAACAACAGATTTAATATATACGTATTTAAAGGTGCCTTGTTAAATAATTCAGGAAATACGCAAATTAATTCAAATTAATTGCCAATGAAATATATGTTACCAAAGATGTCAAATATTTTACTCTATGTTATCAAAACTTTTCGTGAAATATATATTAACATTTTTTCAAGTATAACACGTTGGTTGTAAACCGCAAGGTATGTTTGTATATGTGCACGTTGTCTGTATCATTAATACAACTACGTATCATTTATCTTGAAATATACTGGAAATACGCTATTAATTTGTAATATTTAAGTATAGTGTGTGAAAGGGTGTGTCGCAGGTTTCAGAATGTTTTACTCAACTTTGTAATTATGAATTTAATGAAGAGACTAGATTAAAAAAACTGATACACATGTGCAGGTCTTAAATATTATTCTGACAACACATAATTCATTCATAGCGTTATTATAATATGATGATTGCAACGTCTTGTCAGACGAGTGCCATTCCCTCATACATTTAAAATCCATGAGCCCAAACGCCTGAGGGAGTATCTATACAAAGATGATGTTACAGAGTCTTAGCTTTGTACGACAACTAAGTCTCTCTCTCGGTTCAAAATGTGTAGATCCAGCAACAAGCAAGAGCAAGATAGCCAGCAACAAATTAAACTGAAGACCAGCTTAATGCGGGTAATGGTATTCCGTTTATGGTTTTTTAAATCAGAGATTTGCTTCTCCTAGAAAGGTTGCCTTCACCACGGCTTACGGGAGCCCTCTCCACCCCAAATATATAATATACAATGAATCTTACACTCATCTCTCGGAGTAAAGTTTCCTCGTGTTCAAAAGTTAACGATAAAAAGTTTACCATTCATATCAATGTTAATTAAAGAAGAGGAACTTGTACATAGCGTCCTCTAGTTCATGTCGATTGGGCAAATTTTCTATTAGGAAAATATAAGTTTATCATATATTTCCAATCCATTTATTGAATCCAATGATGTTTTATGTTGTAGAAATATATAATATATAATTTAGAATGTATTAATGGGTAACACAATGTAACCCTTTTTGTGACGATCTTTGGTCTGTAAGCAGAGGAGTTTAACTCGATTTATCAAGTTCCGTTATATGTTGCATAGGTAGATTCGCATTGTCTATCTTTTATATTGCAGTGTATCTAAAACATGAGTCGAAAATTCATATTAAAAATAAGGTAAACATATGTATCTTATAAGATCAAATTTATGAGTGTTATTTAGAGTTGCATAAACACGTGCTATTTAAATACAGAAGCTGTTTACGCGTTGTACGTTTTTTTCTACTTAGTAGTAATCATAAGGTTAATGGGTTAAATAATAATTCATCTGCAACATAAATTGATAAATGAAATTTAATATTACTTAGCAATATAATTTATGACAACTATGTATTGCCATTAGTTGTCGAAACAACTGTCCGCTAGCAACCACTGGAACTATTTTACATTTTTGTTTACTTAACTCTCTGAGAAACAATGCTTAGTTGCTCACTATGAATGATATAATGTGTGCAATTTAGTACTATAATATTTTGATGGAGAAACTTTGGCAATAATTTTTGGGTACATTGCATAATTAGACCTGGATTCTTGGAAATTCCAGTCAAGCATGGATCGGGCGAGACCGACAATCATCGGTTTCAACAGAGCCTGGTGCCAATGTTGCAACCCTAAATTGACTTTTTTATTTTTTTTTGATTACATAACCGACAAGGAGTGATGTTTTGCTTGTTTTTGGTGACCGTACCAAATCGCAAAGCCGAAACTCTCCTTCCAGTAATACACACATATATTATGCCGAGACTACAGTCGTATATCCGACTTTTGCAAGGGACTATTACAAAGTAGGAGGAGAAAGATTCCACCAACCACCAGACAGTAAATCATAAGTGTGCATTTTGTAGGCAACAAAGAACCACGTCCAGAGTATGTGATAAGGAAGCAAAACAGCAAACAAGAAGCAAGAATGCTTAACCAATATTCTGTGTATATATTTACTTGAATATATGTGGAGACAAAAAATATGGAAACGGTCCTTTTGTCTCCATCCGGTTCCTGGGGAGCTTCCTTCCATTTGCTCTACCCCATGTCTTTCCCTCTTTGCTCTCGATGGCCGATCAGCAGTCGGCTGCAGTAAAAGAGTTGTTTTTTTTTTACATAGGCACCACCCCTTATCAAGGCCAATATGTATCTCGGGGATAAGTGTTAAAAAGTGTACAGCAGAAATTGGACAATATAGTAATCGTTAGTAATGGAAATTCAGTAAATGTGTTAACAAGTGGAACGGCTCTAAATAACTTGTTTATGTTAGACTTGAAGACAATCATATTGTAGTCCGCTGGAAAGCAGGAAAACGGAAGACAATTCCACAGGCGTGCAGTTCTTAGAAATAAGCTTTGTTCATGGAATCTACGTTAAGGTTTAGGAACAGATACCGAGTGGGGGGGATTTATTGATAGTGTTTTCAGCTAGACGAGTGTTTCTTGTGAAAGATTCCGAACGATATATCCTCATCCCGAGTCAGTTCTTCCGCCGGAAATGAACAGCCGTAAAAATAAATAAAAATAAATGAATAAATAAATATAATAAAATATTTAGTTTTCTTGGAAAAATAAATAATTTGTGCCCGTACTTGTTTCTAAACATTTTCGATTTTCGTAAACATTTTTACGTAATTCCTTTTAAAAATACATACATAAATAATGTAGAAACCGCACCCCGCCCCGCTGCCCGAAAATAATTGACTGAACTAAGCCTTTAAAAACTTGTACTTACACCTCCAATTTACGGCAAAAAAGTACAAATGTTACCTTTTCTTAGAGAAAAAAAAACATGTTGATAAATATTTGCAAAAAAAAAAAATGTTTTTTTTCAGTCCCATCAATGTATTTTTTTTTGTTATTTTCGATTATTTGCATATTTATTTAGTTTATTTTTCCCTGGTTTGTTTGTTTTTAAATTAGTCTACGTCTGTAAACAAGGTCGGCTTTAACCGATGATTGCCGGTCTTGTACGATGCATGCTTGACAGGAATTCCCGAGAATTCGGGTCAAATTATGCAAAAGTATTAGTGGTTGTGTCGTATTGACAGTCAATACATTTTTTTCTAAATGCAGGTTATGAGATAATGATTACTCAGTTTGGTCCTTCTTTATGCATCCGATATGTTCTACTAAGTATAAAGCTTTGCTATTAGTTCCACTTCCCCGACAAAAATTTCAATTTGTTTACACCATTCTTTGAATTTGTGCAACGTGAAGTCCAAATTGCTCTCTACTCGAAACTAAATTGTTTAATTAAAGATAAATAAATTTCAAGTATGTTTACTCTTCTTTAATCAGTTTAATTGATGGTAAGTAAATATAATTGCGCATCTGTTCTTCATAAAATACCACCATACATTTCAGACGTCATTGCACATGTTTCTCCAGAGTCTTTGACAGAGGACTTCAATTGTAAGCGACTGCAATGAATAAATACTGCCCACTACGTCATTTGCTTTAATTACTGAGTAAATCTCTGGTGGGTGAAAATTGCCCAAGAAGTAGGGTAAGCTGACAGAGCTTTTTTGATTTATATTAAGATCCCAGGATATCGCTAGGAAACTCTGCTAGTTGAACAATAAAGAGAAAAGACTTAGTAAATATAAGAAAGTAAAACAATTTTGAGAACTTTAACAATATTTTTGTATATATATATATATATATATATATATATATATATATATATATATATATATATATGCATACATATATATATATATATATATATATATTGAGTATCTAACCATGTTAAGGCTAGAAGTAAACTTAAGTTTACTGTCGCGAGGTCGATCGGTATATGAGAAAGAGTTGAGGGAAATATATGTTGCTGACGGAAAATGATCTAATAAATATGCATAACTGAAGTAATCACTAAGTCAACCAAGAATCCGGGTAGAATTGGTTGAAAAATGTATAGAGTAGAAATTTATTTATAGTTAAATATAATGTCTACGAAAAGCTTGGTAAAATTGCATTTTCTGATTTGGTGTAAAGTAGATAGAAAGAGTTCACACACAGAGGACATAATTCATAATAAATACTCCAGATTAGTTGTTCATGGTATGCAATATTTGTTGTTGATAGCAATAGTTTTTTTTTCAGTAAAAAAAAACAATAGCGGTTGTTCTCAACGAAGTTTCATAATTATTAGATATATTACTATTTATTAAAAACTAATTTGCTTTGTTTATAATTACGTATGTAAAATATCGTTTTGCTATATCTTACAAAACACGGATATTTCACATGTTTTCAAATCAATGTTTATTTGCATATATTAAGGTGCTACTTATGATTGAATTGACACACGACTTTTAAGTGTGCCTTTATAACCAAAATTTATATCATTTACTAAATTGCGTCGAAAATAGTAATATATAAAAAAATTTCGAAATTCCCTTAAGTAGAAAAATAGCTCATGTGGGTTTAGTAAAAAAGAAAGTTTATCGCTATAGGCAAAATATTTGTTTCCATTTAAAGCGTGCCAAAAATTAAGCCTCTGAGTTTCGCCCCTTGTGTTTTAAATTTTTCGTAAAAAATTACTTTCAGCTATAAATTACTTTCTATTGGAATTTTTATATTATTTGTATATAGTATTATCTTTTAAAATCAAAATTAAATAAGTAATATTATTTTGGTTACAAGGATATATTTTATAAATCGATCCGTCGATTCTCTCCGAAATAGCGCCCTCTTGTTTTAAATATGTTTATTTACAGACACATTCTAACGAAAATAATGAATATTAAATTAAAGAAAACGTAAGTAGGTGGAGTAAGTTAACGTGTATAAACACCAAATGGTGGTAATGCATTATAAAATCTTCATGTAGATGCAAGTGTTTCCGATTGCAATTTTCGACCTCACCGGAAATAGCTAAAAGAGTTTAAACATAGATAAAAAGAACTGTGAAAAAAATGAAATAGCAGACGACACTAGGCAGGCGAACGGTTATTGCTGGGTTAGTGTAAGGTACGGATTAAATAAAAAAATAAATGAAATAGCCCATAAAAAAGATAAAGTTGAAAAACGTTCCTAAAATAAATGAATAAATTTCTTTGGAAAGAAAAATTGTTAGACAAATTCTAGTGAAGACCAAAGTTAATTGCAAATGACTATTGCAATTATGCATATGCATTTGCCAAGGTTTTTTTTTACGTAATTTATTGAAATGAGCATATGAAAAATACGCAGTTTACATATATCCTTATAATTTATATTTAAAAAAACAGTATTGAACTAAAACAAAATAAGTCATAAAACGTAATTGAATTATATATGAAAGAGTCCGTTGTGGAATTTATACAGATCTTGATAGTTATTATTATTATTATTATTATTATTATTATTATTATTATTATTATTATTATTATTATTATTATTATTATTTTTGTTATTATTATCATTATTTTTATTAGTATTATCATTATTATCATTATCGTTATTATTATTATTAATATTATTATTTTTATTATTATTATTATTATTATTATTATTATCATTATTTCAACAAGAATTCCTTATGAGTTTTTGTTTCAGTTTCGATGATAGTTGTTGGCACTCGAGTCATCTATTTTTATAAGGAATTTTATTAAGTATTTGTCATGAGTTTTGGTTTCGGTTTCGGTTTAGATTAGGTCCAAAGGAAATCAATATATCTATATATATATATATATATATATATATATATATATTTATATATATATATATATATATGTGTGTGTGTGTGTGTGTATATATATATATTGATTTCCTTCGGCTCGTATCGAAATCGAAACCATCGAAACCTATGAGAAATTCATAGTATATATAAAGGATAGGAGCGCGTCTCCATTTACACTGGTAGCCACATAATACCAACATAAAGAAGATGGAAGAGTCTGTTGTGGAATTTCCACAGGTCCCGCTTGTTATTCTGATTCTTTGTCTTCTTTTCCTTCTTATTCTTATTCTTCCTCTTATTCTTCCTCTTCTTATTCCTTCTATTATAATTATTATTATTATTATTATTATTATTATTATTATTATTATTATTATTATTATTATTATTATTATTATCATAAATGATAATATTATTGTGATATTGTTAATGGTGTTTTTCTTATTTTTGCATAATCTGTATTAGTTTAAGTAGTAATAAATATTGTAGTATTAGTGTCAATTTCTTGTCAATTTACTTGCATCGATAACATTCATGTCCAACAATGGATGTTTAATCTGTCATACATACAAAACACCCGTACGTGATCCTTAGAATAAAAATATAAGTTCATAGTCGGTGATTTGCCCAGCAACATACTTAAATAACCTATTACAAACATGTCAGGCTAAAAATTAATGATGAAGCATAAAATGCGCAAAATCGGAAAATGCACTTAAACGAACCCGACAAAATCTTTTTATAATCCTGGAATGATCCAGAAATGAATGATATGAAACTGCTCTCATGAATGTTAACGTTTAGTTTGTGATCGAAAATCTAAATCCTGCACTTTACTTATAGTTGTCAAGCACATTGTATTATGAGATTGTATGTAAAATCATGTGAACAATTTCGGACATAAAATAATTTACTTGTAAATATTTTTTTTTAAATTCTGTTTCATGCATATTTATCGATAACGATTGTATGTTCTGTGCTTTTATAAGTACTTGTCTCTGGTATAATATTTGCATATTTACCAGGGAAGGATTGAAAAAATATTCTTATTATTTCGATTGCTTGTGCTGTATACCGAGATATATTATTAAAAAATGTCATATGTTGTATGTGAATATATATTTGGTTTGTGATCGTCTAGACTGTATATTTTAACATTTATAAAACAGTTCTATCAGGAACCGATTTACGTGGACGTATCGAAACAGTTGTAGACAAATAGCTATTTTAACAGATGTAAAAAACACCACACGTACCTAAATTATTTATTAACATTTATCCTTATGATCTTCCCAGCACTCTTAGAGGTTACACGTTCTTATATCTTGACTCTCCGAATTGACGCCGCTTCCAACATAATGTTGAGTCGTCCGTTCACTCTGGGGGTAAAATTTCAACTCAGCTCTAAACTTCCCGACCTCTGACCTCAGTTCCTTTACGTAACTAATTAAAAGACACGTCACCTTAATGTGATCATTCCGTCACGTACCCATGTTCAAGGTTATTTGTTTATATTTAACCTAGCTAATTTATATAAAGATCCCAGCTAATATCTATTTCTAAACTTAATTATATAATCAATAAATACTTCCAACTATCAACTATTTTAAGCATATCATTGAATAAATAGATAGATTGATCAACACAACTAATTAACTTTTAGCAATGTTTATTAGCCAACATTTGGACTATTGTTATCATGTACGTGTTTTTCTCACGCCATTGCCGCAGATGTAAGCTCTAATTTTCTATATGTAAAGTAACGCTTGATGCTATTGACGAAAGAGGAATATGTGTTTTTTTTAAAGAACAGTGTCATTTGAAATTAAAAACTCAAAAAACAGCTCTCATGAGAATAATAATCCAAATACTCCAAATTATGCAAAAGAATATACACCAGTTTTCATCATAAATATCATACCAAATAAGACGGAACGAGCTCGTATATTTTAAAAGAAAAATACGAAAATAGATTACACGCTATTTGAGTTTGTAATTTCTGCCGAAAATGTGCGTTGAATAAACAATAATAAAATAAATTTCACCCATTGATAAAGACAGTTGGAGGTTACATAATCCGAAACGTTGTGAGAAAAGCAAACAAAATCGGAACAATATTCCGTGCAATCCCATTAATCCAGAAAAGATTTACTTTTTTCATAAATCGTGTTTAGGACAAATGCACACCCGAGATTTGAGAAATTTTCTAAAGTATTTCGCCGTAGAATTATCCAGCGAATTATTACACAGGTTAATGTGGCAAGTTTTGATTTTTTTTAAATTCCTTGTAAACTAATAGAAAGTGCATAGATGTTGGACGCTCTGTCCTGGGTTGTTAAAACGGTTATTAAGCATTCTACCAGGTGTCATCATTTCCGTGACAAATGATAATCTTCTGTAAAATACAACATTGCTTAGTGTGAAAATCGAACAATGTAGATGAAATTAAATGTCAACACATGAGAAACCATTAATAAAAAAGTATGCTGAATGAACGAAAACATTTAATATCAATCTGAATTGATCTATGATTTATTCAGAATGAACAAATAGAATTAGATCGATCAGAACTACTATAAAAAAGAAATAAGTAGATTTTAAATTCAAGTTATTTAATGAGAAAATCCAAAATAATGTATAACTGATAGAAAGAAAGATGAGAAGAAAATAAATGACTAAAAAGGAATCGATTAAATGTATACATTTCGATGAATGTTAGGAAAATATTTTAAATAAATTTAAAAAAATGATATGAGATGACCGTGGTAAAATAATTAACGAAACGGACTAATAATTCTGCTCATGGTAAGGACGAAAACAACCAGTAACACAGCCGTAATTTCTTTTCATTATTCATCTTGAAAAAACTTGATTAGAGAAAAAAAAAACGACAACACGTATCTTATCTTCTAATGACGTCATCCTGGTGCATACGAATTATTTGATTTTGTAATATTATTTACTTCCAATTTGAGGATCGGGGATATAATATGTCCTAATGATATTTAAACTCCTCTTTAGAATTCGAATAATGCAGACTGTGAGAAGCGTTAATGGACATACGTAATCTAATATACGCTAATATATAGAATATATAGAAGTAATATTTTAAAATTGCGAAAGATTCAATGTCATTAACGAAAAATGATGCAGAATAAAGATTATTAGAAATATTTTAAATTATAAAACCACAAGTTTTTTCAATTATTTTTTATTTAAATATAAATTTAAAATTTATAGAATATTTATTGTACGTAAATTGGCACAGCATGCAAACGTTGTTAAATATTTATTCTTTTTATTAGTTCATTTTTAATAATATATTTAATTTCTGTACATTTTAATCATTAATTAAGATAACATTTTCATTTGTTTTTATATATACACCCAGAATATTATTTTATACAATTATGGTTTATACTACTAATTAACCAATGATTTTCTTTAAAATAATGTTTATTTGTATTCATTCAAAATATAAAATGTATTTTTTTTTGTTTTCTGACTTTTGTCTACATATCTATTTTAATCGTTCTACTAAATAAATGATTATGTTCCTTTTCGATTTATGAAACGAAAGTTTAAATGTCCATTATTGTTTTTACTTATATATTAATAGCACATTGTATGTGTTCGCTCCTGTTTGTATCTGTGTCCGTTTCCGCGGAGTCAGAAACAAGTGCATCGTTTTTAGCTTAACATAAAAGTATTTCATGCGTCTGCGAGTTTCCCAGGTAGGTTTCCTCTCGGAGTGTCTACAGTAAGTATCGAAAATTGATCATATAGAAAATCAAAACTACTGTTCGGCTTGGAGTAACGTATACACTTATACATCGTAACATCACAAGATGAATTTTTAAGCTGTATAACCGCACAAGCAGAAGTGTGCGGTGTATAAAACCACAATTAGATTTTTTGATAAGAAAAAGACATCTTAGGCTCTAACGTTTCTCTTAAAAGTCTTGTTAAATCATAATATTTTACTTATCATTTAAAACCTTCACTTAAGTAATTATATAAAATTATTTATAAAAGCAACGGGCTGTTCCCCGCAGGCAATGAAAAATACAAAGTATTGTCGACTAAGGAGTCCAACGAAAAGACCAGGTTATAACTCAATTCAATGGAACATAAGGCGATTACACCGATTCAAGTGCCAATGAATATATTGAACGTGTTGAAAACGAATCGGTCCTTATTCATTCCTCGGCAATCTCAGGCTTCCCGTCTAGTCATTAATGAATGGCATAATTCAATAACTTTGCTCTAATTACGTGTGAGAAAGTAAGAATACTTAGATTATATCCAGAACTAAAGGAAATATAGCTAAGTCTTCTAATTTCTCGGTCAACGTTGATATATTTGTCTATTAAACAGGCGAGTTTAGCGGTTGAAGTTTTATGTTAAGCATAAATTGGCATTTGAATAATAAGTCGATCGATACCGACAATAAAAGACCCTTTGTCCAAGGTACATACAAAGTATCGAATACTTTTATAGATAATATGCAGGAATTTTTGAGAGAAAATACCTGTATCAATAAAAAAAAATTGATCTGGTTAAACGCATCGCGATAAGTAATTTTTGAAAACTCATGGCGTTTTCATCATGCTTATAAATAGTAATATTCTGAAGATGCGCGCTACGATTATCGGTTTTAAATAATCAAATCCTATCAAAAACTCAAACATAAGATGTCGACAGATAATACCAGTTATTAAAATTCGCACATATTGTTGAGTGAACACTTCTAAGCGTCTAATGTGAGGAACCGAGACTGAATGTGATTTTTCTTTGCAATACAATCAGATAATCTAAATATAATATTCTATCTATAACTGAACTAACCACTATGTTTCACTCCAGAATTTGTAGCAGTCGCTGCTGTCTCTCTGCTCCATAATATGGGAAACTGTTTTTGCTCAACTTTGCAGTATTTTTTATTATCCTGTTTGGATTAAATACTAAATAATCACGAAAAAACAGAAATAAGAATTTTGAAAATAAGAATATTTGTGAGTGTCTTAATCACGACTAGTATGGGAATCACCTATGACATATGTCCTGTTCTAAAACACGGTACATTCATAATAATTGCTTCAGGTATAAATGGAATCAGAGTAAATAGCAATATCAAAAAATGCCACGAATAATGACAACAAAAATAAATCTTGGGTAAATGCAAGGTAAAATATCAGGTAAAAATGAAATACTAAAATTTTATAATGTGTATATAATATCGTATTTTAAAATGAATTATAAAAACACACTTTCGAAGGCATATTTATAAAGATCTCTAAGGCTAATGCAAAGTGCATATTTTCGTTTTGAGAGAATATTCAGTGTTATTCGAAAGTAAAGAAATAATAATTGACCATGTAGCTTGATATTTAGAGATTTTAAAACACGTAAAAGTAAAAAGCAGTATACATGAACACATAATAAATACTTGTATAGGAATCTGGAAGTAACTTTCACAATTTAATTCTCATGGTTATTTATTCCCACAATTGTTAAAATTTGATGGTCTCTACAATACAACCAAGGCGGTTTTTTATCTGAAGCGGACAATCGACTTTGAATCAACTCAGTGTTTAATATATTTTTTTATCTTACCTATATATCTACATGCAAAATACACGCGTGCGTTCAACACAAGGATTTATATTGACGGGCAATAGAACAGAAAATATTATATTTACATGAATGTAATACCCCGTACTAATAAACGAAACAATGAAATTGCTCATGCACCAAAATGAGAAAAGATTTATGCATTTTATTGACGATTTTATAATTAATTATTTTGCACACTATGTATTTCGTCATAAATCGTGATGGACCAATACATTGACCTGTCAATATACGTATGTTACGACTGAAGCATGACATAAAACGTGTAGGGTATTTCAGTCTGAAAATTGATTATCCGTCACAGTTAAACAGATCATATTATAAGAAGGCGTGCACGCTTGTACAAGTGCCAGATTATGTTTAAATGTGGCGTATATAAAAGAATAGGCTTGTAATGTTCAAGTATGACTGGCATACAAACATGTTATTTAAAATGGAAGCATGCGTAACCAAGGAATAATTAATACTAAGTAACAATACAACTCAAAATTCAAGCGTAAATTAAAACCGTGTCTGTAAATGGAAACATATAAAATATTTTTAACTAACATGTTTCTGTTATTTTTGTTTCTAATATGACTAATATGACGAACAACGTGCAGATCTCTTAGTAAAAATGCGTACACACATGAAAAAAAAAACTTGTAAAGAAAAGCAAGCTGATATTATTTGACGCGTTTTAATCAATAATTTAAATGCGCGTGCTGAATATTTCTGTCATTGCTTCAATGTCACATACTCTCCTATTCAGAAATGCTTTATATCAAGGAAACAGAAACAGATATATGACAGAAAGAATGCAATGTCTGTCGTAATTTATTAAGCGTTAAGAATCAATATAAAAAAGAAAGTATGATTGTGAAAGAGTTGTTAGTTTTTCAATCCCAGGTGTCCTATACTAGCCTCCATGCGATACATTTGTTTACACACTTCGTCAGTCAACTCTCAAACATCACCAATATTACATAAGTGGCAATCCATACAGTATAATAAGCAAATATTTTTTGTCATAGTTCAAATTATATCGTTCTATTTTTAGGAAGATTGTCGCGAGTGACATTGCATGTTTGATGTAGAAACAATCGCGTTGTTTAAAATACGGTGGGACTTCCTTGCAAATTAATGTATGTGGTAAGAAATACATGTAAACGGAATTTGACATTAAAGAAAATGGTTGTACATTTTTTTTTTTTTTTTTAAATATGCCTCTTGGCTTTTATTTTGTAACCGATCAGTACGTTTTTTATATTATGACCCATTTTGAAAGCCATGTCGATATGATGCGTCTTATCTGAAATCACTGAGATACTTTGTTTTGTTGCCAAAACAAGCTTCTTCTAAATCCTATTCGCCCTGAAGTAGAGCCAATTCCACGTAAAAACCAGGTCGGTCGACTCTTTGACAAATCCTTACGTGCGAAGAATAATTGAGGAAATATCATTCTGCAATAAAAATGCAGCTCTTACTTTTGTAGACTTCAGCAATTAATCGTGAGGCTATGTTCGAAATTCTTTTACTGTTAGAAACATTTTAAACACCGAACGTATTGTATACAGACACACAGGTCACTGTCCTGGCACCAAAGTTGAAACAGAACCTTGGAACATTTTGGCCAATATTCTGCAAGGTGATGCACTTGCACCTTTCCTTTACACCATTGTTATAAAGTAACTCATGTTTATATCTGTGAATTCAGTCGAGGACAATAGACTGATGTATCAACCGAAAAGATCAGGTAATCCTGCACTTTACATCGCCGATGCTGATGGTGCTGATGATATTGCCCTGTTCTCTTACAACCTCATTTGCTTCCAGACACATCTATCCTTTCTTGAACCAATAGCAAACTGTACCCGGATTCATCTGAATGCTACCAAACTGAATGTATGCTAATTAACATTCGCTACAACAACGAAATTAAACCGCTCAAACATGTCAAACGTGTTAAAGACGACAAGTACCTAGGATCACTCTAACGGTCGAAATATTTATAAATTATGGAAGGATTAATCAAAATCAGAAGTAGGAATGAAAAACCTCGAATTTTCTTAAGAAGCAAAATCAATATAAGTTCAGCCTTTTTTAGTAAAAATATAAATAATTGAACAAGAATTTTTTTTAATTTATATATTTGTGGACTATTTTCCTCATCTTTATAGTTGCTATTTCACGAGGTTTCATCAAACTGATCCTCTGGCTCTCGTCACCTGAGTAATGCCAAAAGAATAGTTGACCGACACGATGTAGATAATAGTGTTACAAATGAATGCTTGTGTGTCCTTTAATTTATTATTTATTTATTTGTTCACTCTTAAATCGTTTACTTTTACTTGGTTTTCATTTTACTTTTACGGGTACTTTTACTCAGGGTACTTTTAAGTGTCTGTGTTCTTACACATATAGGTGTGTGTATGCTCTTACGTATGCTACGTGCAGTCCACTGTTATGTATGTATGTGGGTGTGTGTTCTTATTCTTACAAACAGATGCTTCGATAAACAACAAGATGGATTTAAGCTTCAATCTTTTATTACAAGACAATCCTATCATCTCAAATCCTAGATGTCGGAGAGCCTGAAATCTCCGATCTGCATTCCTTTGCTGCATAACCACTGTGGTCGTCAACCGGAAGCCTACGACCACAATCCCCGTATCATCCCTAATTCCCGGTGCATGTCACCCCTAATTTCCGGTACATTCTCTCTAGGTTGATATCTGTCAAACCTATTTTTGTGACCCTGCCAACTAGCTTATGGGGAACCCAAAATATCCTTATATAACTTATCTTTCTAAAATTACCTATATAGCATTTAATCTGGGATTCCCAATGCTACAATAGTCCGCAATAATCATCTCAAAGAATTCCAATAATTAAATAACAATTATTTGTTAAATCAAATATGAAATTCATTCCTATATAAGCGGTAAATGACGGCAATGAAACTATTCGGTAAATTTTGATGGCGCATACATTCCTGTGTTGTTTCGACTCTCACTATCACGTGCACTTAATTAAAATCAATACATACATATATTGATGTATGTATGTGAATTTATACGAAAATATATATATATATATATACACTTATAAATATATATATATATATATATATATATATAATTTTAAATATATGCGTATATATTTTTTTGGTTATTTACAGGCAGCGCTCGCCTCTTGGGGGGACTGTTACGAAATAGCAATAAAAAACACGTTGGAAAACCGGACATTTGCTTGTGTGTATTGCGTTTAATTGTTGCCAAATGTTCGAAAATATTGATGTGTAGTTTTTTAACCTTTTGTGGAAGATGAATGCTGTATTTTTTATAGACGCATACCTGGAATAACATATATCTTAACATTATATGTATATGTACGAGGGCGAAACGCGAAAATTCTGTGGTTCTTAATTTCCATATATATTTTCAGAAAGTCTGCTTCTTTTCGATTCTAAAAACGATTCTTTTAATTGTTTAAAACTTAATTTTCTATTGATATACTGATGATAAATCTTTATTTTTTTTAAACTGTTAGTAAAACTAAACTCTATTGATCATAATATAATTCAAATAAAATGTAATATTTTATTTGCGTAAAATAAACAAAATAGAAATTGAGACTTTGGGAAAATTCGATAGATAACCTCTAAAGAAAGCAATTCATTTACAAGATCTGTAAATAATGTGAAAAAGTTAAGGAAATATTTTGTCAAGGAAAATAATAATAAACGTTGTTGGTAATTTAACCCAAAGTAGAAAATTAAATGTGTTTTTTTTATCTTTAATTTATTTATTTCATGGGTTTCGGCTTTTGTCGAGTTGGTTTTTGTCCGGTAGGATTTAATCTGCTTTGACAAATATGAAAAAGAATGAAAAAAATGTGTCCAAATGTTTGGAATCAGAATTTGAAATAGTTGTGTGAATTTGCAGTTTTTCTTGTAAACACCTTTAGCTCCTATATTTTTTTAATTCTGCCTGTATAATATAATTATACTTAAAATTCCTACGATGAAAGAGGCAGTCTGAAGCCAGATAAATCATATTTCTCTGTATAAACAGTTGAGTTGGAAGTCAATAAAAATACATACTAATAAAAGTATTTCGGTAATTAACATCTTTGATACCTTTTGCTTTGAAAATTAAGTGTTCACATTTCCCATTTACTGAGACTTCGCACGAAAGACAAGACATTTGACAACGTATAAATCAAAGTTTATTTTAAAATAACTATTTTAAAGATACTCAAAATGTGTTTCGCAATTGGAAAATTAATTACTATTAAAATGTTTGTGATTTATAATGAGTGTCTGGCCCCAATGAAGTTCTAAAATTCTTCTCGAAGCTGACAAAACCAAATTACACATCTCACAGCAATGTTTTCCCCAAAAGTCATTTTTCCAAGAAACAAATGCTATAATTGTGGACGACCCAATCACAAAAGTTTCCAATGTCGATATAAAAGCTAATAGTTGACTCCATTAAAAAGTTAGATAACTTTCAGGAAGAACATACATTACTATTCACATGTATCATTGTCAATACGACAAACGGTAAAAATTTTCTTGGAAACAGTGGCGCAATAGCACACGTTATCACCAAGGAATCTGATTTTATTAATTTTAATTCGGACTTTAATCCACAAAGTCATTTTGTTGCACTGACCGACGGTAGACAAATAATAATATTGTCTTTAAAAGAAGAGATGTTAACATATGACTAAAAATTTATAAAGGGGAAATGTGTAACTGCATTCATAAAAATAGTCTTTTCATAATCACATTCAAGCAAGGCATATGTTCCATACAGGTCACCATTAAACGAGGCGCGAATATAAAGTTTGGTCATAACAAGTGAAAATTGATGTACTCAAATGGAACTGGATTTGACATTAAAGAAAATGGCTGACTATATTGTTTAAAAAATAGGTTTCCCTCAAAATCTGCCTGTCACAGATTGAAAACCGTTTCCCGGCCATTCTAATTGTTTTAAAAGAGTTAACTTAATTTTTTACCACTGCCCTCCAAGCTCAATTGCCAAAATTAAAAAAAAAAAACATAAAAAACGTAAGTAATCGCTTTATGTTTCGAATCATCACATGGACTTAAGGTTAATAGTAATATATATATGCCTATTATGAATTTTGACAAGGACATATATACTATAGTTTGATCAGGAACATGAACATGGGCAAATACGTTACCTGTTATTAAAACACTCTCTGGTTTGAAAGAGGTGATCATTTTACGTTACATTTGTATGCGAAACTCTTTTTTAAGACTGTTTACATGAAATGGTCTGAAAAATAGGGAATCAAATTTTTCCTGTGCCAGAAAACGTTATAATTGCGATTGACTAACAAGCAAACAGAAGAAAATGCACCGATTTACATGTAACTATTTAAAAATGAAATAAGAAGATTAAGTGTAAACACTCATAATCATTAAAAAAAAAATTACATACAAACGCTTTATTTAGGAATTTAATGTAGAGGATCAGTATCACACATAAATATAACGTAAAATAAGCTCCTTGTTCCGAAATATTTAAGTTAACCAAAAACCAATGATTCTTTTTTTACATTACAGAAAAACAAGATGTGCGCTTATTTAAGGAGGTCTACGTTGTTAAGCGGATAATTTTACGACGTTTAAATCGAAGGAAAGTTTGTGAGAACGAATTTAGTTTACATCCATAAAGAATTAGAATGGTTTATAAATGATATTTATTTACGTTAATTTTATACTCCAAACAGATTTTCCATTCTAAATGATTGTTTTTCTTTCCGTAAAGAGTTTTAAGGGCTTCATATAATCACCTACAAAAGTAATACAGCGTGACCCCAAAAAAGCTGGTCTCAATTCGAATTAGGCCCCGTGTTTTGTCCGAATGAAATGAAACTTTGGTCATAACTAGTTCATTATATTAGAAACATCAAATCGAAACATAAGGGTATTTGGCCTTTTTTTCTCCGTTCTTCAGCATATGTTTTAGATGACCTCCATTTAGCTTTTGGTTTTTGGGGGGTCACCCTATATTTCATACTGGAATAGGTATGTAGCTGAAAGAGTTCATCTACAAAATGCCCCTTTTCTTCTTTTTCTTCTTATTCTTCTTTTTATTCTTATTCTTACTCTTCTTTTTATTCTTATTCTTCTTTTTATCCTTATTCTTACTCTTCTTTTTATTTTATTTTTTTTTACATAGGCATTACCACATTATCAAGGCCAAGATGCCACTCAAGAATAAGGGTTAAAGAGTGTACAGTAGAAATTGGGCATTATAGTAATCATTAGTAATGAAAATTTGGTAAAGTTGATAACTTATATAGAACGGCTCATCAAGAACTTATTTACGTTAGACTTGAAGACAACCATATTGTAGTCAGCCGGAAAGCAGGAAAACGGAAGACAATTCCACAGGCGTGCAGTTCTAAGAAAAAAAGCTTTGTTCATGGAATCTACGTTTAGGTTTAGGCACAGATAAAGAGTGGGGGGAATTATTGATAGGGTTTACAGCTAGACGAGTGTTTCTTGTGAAAGTTTGGCGAGGGGGGGACCATAGATTGAAGCTCAGTCGAACACTTTCCATGAAAATAACGATACATCAGAGACAAACTCGCAACATCTCTTCTGTGAGATAAAGGTTGCAAGGAAGAGAAAAGGACATCTCATACGAGGCTACGAAGTCTATTTTGAACTCTATCAAGGCAGGACAAGTCCTTTCTAGTCCTGCCCAGATGTGGCAACAGTATTCCATCCTTGGACGTACCTGGCTCTTATATAGATAGAGAATAGCATCAGCAGTGAGATATCTACCGGATCGATAGAAAGATCCCAGCATTTTTCCAGCGGCCTTGGCAACAGATTTGATGTACGTGTTCCATTTAAGATCAGGAGTAATGGTCAAGCCCAGAAGCTTGTCAAAACTTGAGGCCTCCTGAAGACGAGTCATTCATTTCAATTGATGCCAGAGGTGGATCAGAATGTTGATGATGTAAAGAGAGAAGCTTGGGTTTAGACACATTAAAAGTAACCAGCCACTCCTTTCCCCATTGTACTACGTGCTCAAGATCAGAGGAGAGAGAATTGGAGAGAACTTGGTCGTTTACTGTCTTAGATGTGCTACCATAAATGGTAGTGTCGTCAGCATAGATGTCTACAAATGATGTAAGGATGTGATTTGGAAGATCATTAATGTAGATCAGGAAAAGAGTAGGCCCCAGGATGGACCCCTGATTCTTATTTTTGTTCTTATTCTTATTCTTCTTTTTATTCTTGTTCTTATTTTTATTCTTATTCTAATTCTCGTTTTTATTCTATTCTTATTCTTATTTTCATAGCGTTTTTTTTTCTTCACTGCAGAGAAAATGATTTAATGACCCTCCGTAGGATTGTAATTAAAAAAAAAACAACATTTTAATTTTATTCATAGTGAGAAGACAGAATAGTAAATAAAACCATCACCCTCCCCGTGTTAATAATGGTTTTCTAAATATAAACATTTAGAATAGCGTATTTAAATATTTGTTCTCACATCGTTTTCTCTTTTATTACCAATCAATCGTCGACTATTTTCAAATGCGTTTGAACAATTTCTTGTAATAATGACAAACTAGCTTAATTTTAAAATCACAATGAATGTTTTGCTCTCTTACAGTGATCAATCAATTACAAAGTATATATTTAGGGAAATATACGCATAAATTGCCATATATTCATGTAATAATTTAAATATTCACAAAAAACATCTCTAATTAAATATTTATAAAACTTAAAAGACTCGGAATCTGAATCAGAAATTTAGAACGGCATTGGATATTGTATCGGAATACTTTTTGGCATCGTCCCATCAATAATATATATGTATATATATATATATATATATATATATATATATATATATATATATATATATATATATATGTCATCCACATATATTACTGTCCGTTGTATCACAACCCATCATTGCGGCAAATATACACCTTTCCCCAGACGTAGATCAAACATACTACCGTCGCATTGAGAGTCGACAGCTCTCACCATCAGCTACGAATCAGTGCCGTAAATATTTCTCCTTGAGTGTGTATTAAATCAACACTCGGCCATCGCAACACTGCTCTAACCATCAGCTTGTTTACAAGCAAATTAATAGTGGGCTACACGTAATAGCTTAAATACGCGACGAGTGAAAATAGATTTACAAAGTGCTAAACCCAAAGAGGGGGGTATTTAATTGACATGCACATACAGCACTGGTTCGTTGTATCATAACTCATGAAAGTAGATTAACGTTTAAAATTTCTTAGTGAATGATTTTGTCATATATAATCAAGGTAAAATGGATTTTTATCAAGAAATGAATTTATGTAAGTGTATCCATAACAACATAAACTATTCAATAATGAAAATAGAAAAATAAATAGATGGCACATAGGACATCTGATGCATTTCAGAATTAGTTGGAATTACAACATTCTCTAGGATCCTATTTTTTAAACCTAGCTTGATTTAGGCACGCTCAGTTGTAACATGCGTCGACAAATGTGATAGCAGAAACTATTATATATATATATATATATATGTATATATATATATACGTATATATATATATATATATATATATATATATATATATATATATATATATATATATATATATATACGTACATATGTATGTATATATGCGTGGGTGCGCCTTTGCTAATTTGTGCGAATGATTTTACGACCGATTGTTTATCCATGTATGTGCGTCCCTTTTTTATTTATCCCTTTATCACTGTATAGATGTAATCTAACTATACATATATATATATATATATATATATATATATGCATATATATATATATGTGTGTGTGTGGGTGTGTGTGCGTGTGTTTGTGTACGTGCGCCGGTGTGAGATTGTATATATGTATGTGTGTATGTGTTCCTATGTATGTATTTATAATTTTCATGTAAGTTGTGACGGTTTACGTATGAATGCACACACAAACGAACACAAAGTAAATAGATAGATATATGTATGTGATTACATATACACATATATATATACATACATCTATATGCATATATATATATATATATATATATATATCGGTAATCATCTGACACTCGCGATTAGCAATTAAGAAGAGAGTACTCTTGCACGTAAAATCTTTCCCCAATAAAACCAATTACATTTCAATACAACTCATTTATTAATTATGGTATCCCAATGGAAAACGCCCGGTGTTGAGTGAATCGCCGACGCCATAAGCACTAGACACCGGTAGGTACTGTAGAACAACAACTGTGACAATACAATACTTGCACAAAAGAAGGGGGCAATGTATACATTGGATACGAAAAAAGAGATCGAAACATTAGGACGTCTACTGATAGATAAATAGTGTAAGAGACAGAACCAGGAAAGAGAGAGATAGAGAGAGACATAGAGAGAGAGAGTGAGATAGAGAGAATAAGGGGAATACTTGTTGTTCGAAAAAACGACGATTAAATAAACGAGGTTTGTTTAGGAATTGTTTCGCGAATCCCTTAATAATCGAAATTAGTATGTATTTAGAGTTAAACCTTGGAAGCAGTGAAATTATTAAGAGAGAAAAAGGTATAACAGGAACATAAACAGAATATATAAAAAATATAAACAAAAAATATACTATTAAATAATATATAGTCAGGAATTCTATTGCATGTCAATAATTTCCACAATTCGATTAAATACTTTCGATGTATTTATCTAGAAGTATTATACCTTCTGAATAGTTGTGTTCGTGTGTGTATATATATATATATATATATATATATATATATATATATATATATATATATATATATATATATATATGCGCACGTGTGTACCAGCATGTGTGTAGAAAATATCTACATTGCTAGATTTTATTTTTGATTTGGCATTTACTACGTTACAACAAAAATAAATGAAAATTCCCCTGGACAAAATATTTATATACTTTATAAAGTACGTACATAATAAATATCTAAACGCTCCTTTGAATTCCTTACAATTGACGTCAGGCTGTATCGCCCCTTCGTCTAAAAATTAGAGTTTTTTTATGAAAATGTATGTTTTTTTTTATGAAAATGTATGTTTTTTATGAAAATGTACCGTCACGGTTATACTAATTAGAATCTCATATGAAACTCGTAGGGTAATTTTGTTTCTTTTAAATAAAGTCAGATAAATCCATGTGTCATGTTAGATAAACTCTTACAACTTAGTTATTGTAGTATCTAAATATTAATTACTTGAAACGTTTAAATATTGAATTCTTTTTTTATAATCAGGATTGGAAACTCCGAAATAAATCGCTGGACTTAAGTATTTTAATTTTGATAATTGTTTGTACGTAGAACAAATACTCGAAAATCAGTGCAAATTTCATCGGTAGGGATTCATATACACAGAAATACATGTCAATTAGTAGAATCATTCTTAATATGTAACCAATAATATGTGCATAACAGATTCTTTACTACAATGAATTGTAAAACTATGTACTCAATGTTTTAAAATAATTTCGAAAATCCGGTCAGGAAAAGTAATGTGGTAAAGATTAAACTAAAGTAAATAAAAAAAAACAACACTAGTTATTTAAGCGGGAATAAATGACAGGATATTGTAATCAAATTGTACATTCAAATATTGTAATCGGTGCAAAATATCAGTTTTATAGTTAAAATATTTAGAGATTTATAATGAAGCGACATCAGATTCGGTGATTGGATCTGAATCGGTCAATTAGTACGGAATCGGTAATTGTATTGGAATCGGTAAAAATATTGAAATCGTCCCATCATTACTATATGTATATATATATATATATATATATATATATATATATATATATATATATATATATACATATATATATATATTAATGATGGGACGATATATATATATATATACATATATATATATATATATATATATATATATATATATATATATATATATTAGACTACACATGACCCGTATGGTCAGTATAGTATATTAGCTATAAAATTAATGTATTGGCGTGACACTTGTGGCACGAAGAAAATATTTTTATGACATAACAGAAACATTTTCATGAAAGTATATTAAAGTGAAAAAAGAATATAGATATATTTATATGCGTCGTCCTGTTTATTTTTTTTTATTTTTGAAAAAAAAAAGAAATTGACATCCAATGAATTATAAGTCGTCTGTCATACTTATAGGCAAATGTGCACTGAACAGATACCATAATACTTAAAGTTAAATTCAAATTTTGATAAATATTTTAATTTAAAAGAGAAAAAATGCAGTTGGGACGGTGAAAACGTACACAGTAAAACAATACGTGTATTGTCGCGTTAATTATTTATTTTTAACGCAAATTAAAAAAAATAGTTTCTTTATTTATGTTGATAGTGTTCAAGAAAATGTATGACTGTTTTTAAGACAAGTGTATTAAAAATTTGAGAATGAATTAAAACAAAACGGCGGTGGGTAAATCGCCGTTGTAAAATGCTCTAATATTTGTCAACGGGTTAGCCTATATTTATTGGTAAGAAAATTGCATGCAAATAACTTAAACGTAATTCGGAAATGAACAGCGTGAAAGAAAATGCAGAAAGTATTCAGAATTATTTATTTGGATAATTTAAACGCGAAAAAAAAAGAGGACGCTGAACACGTACACAGTAGAACAATACGTTTTATTGTCGCGTCGATTATTTGTTTAAGTACGCATGCACAACCGAAAAGCGTAAACTTGATATCCCAACGCCCGTTAAAAGTTCAATTGAGTTGTTTTATAATTATATATATATATATATATATATATATATATATATATATATATATATATATATATATATATTATTGTTTTTTAAAGAATCGGGTATCCTCATTTTTCAGTACGTTTGCACTTTGCTACAAACTTGGGGAAACTATATGTTTTTTTTTTATATATACCGGGTTGGTGTAGCGTAACAGATTTGGTTGCTATCGTAACCAACAGACAATCAAAAAAAAGAAAGAAAACGAAAGAAAAAACACCGTCTCTCCATGTTTTCCAGATTCTTAGAACTTTAGAACACCAGCAATTTTATCATAACTTTTGCCTTACTTGAGGAAAATTGACTGTATTTTTTTTTTCAAAATAAAGTTGAAAAGATGGCCTATGAACTGTAACTTTGTTTGAAATTTTGTCGCACAATTTGTTAACGCTGAAGCTTTAAAGCAGTTCTAAATGAGTGAAACTGCCACTTAATCATGTATTACAACACAGTAGTGGTTGAATGATATATATATATATATATATATATATATATATATATATATATACACACATGATGGTCGCTAGAAAAGCGGGGAATTTGTCAAACAACGATTTATTTTTAAAAAGATTTTCCAGAGAAATGTTATATTATACTCATAGATCCTCAAAATGTCGCCCATCCACTTTACTGTTGCGTTAACCACTGATTTATTTTTACAACACTTACACGGCACCAAACACAAAATAGCAATCACGCATTTTATTCATGATCTAAGCTGATTTTACAAATTTCCCGCTTTTCTACCGACCTACTTCGTAGTACGCCACATTCGTTTTAAATACAACAACTTTTTCCTGTATATTCTGTTTTGTTCCCAATAAAACTGGTTTAATCCCTCTCTATGTTCATTTATTCCTTAGTTCACCTTCTACGTCATAACATACGTATGTGCTTGGTAAATTCTTAAACTCTTTTGGTTAAAATGTGTATACCATTTTTTAAGCTAAACTATTTCGATGGTATGATAGCCCATGATAATTTAGAAAATGCACATTAGTAAACTATTGTGATCGATGCACGTCCTAAAACGTGTTGTTTCTTGTATATATAGATAATGTATTAAGAAGATCAAAACACTCTCCATTGTACAATTCAAGGCAATTTCGTTTGGTTAGCATGGTACAATACTGTAGATCGTCTTGATTCTGGTGATTGCATTATTCATGGGAGGGACAACGTGAGAGGTCCAAGATCCCTACGTGAGAATTATAGTATATAAACGACTGAATTCGATCTTAACGCATACAGATTAGCAGTTTCTGTAGTTATCCTTTAATCACCCCCACTTTATCAATAATACCACATTTATTTCAGTTAGCTACGCTTATTTTAATATTACTATTCTTATACTTATTTTTTCGTACAATAATATTTTTTTATATTATTTTTCAATACTGGAAGACAATGCTGATCGTAACGATGTGTCTAAAAATAAACTAACACAAAAATTGTAAGCAAAAAAAAGACCATGCAATATATAATATAGTGCCAGCAATTAATCCTCATAGTAACAATATAAAGATTGCATAAGGAATCTAAAAACACCTTAAACCCTTTTATTCAAACAGAAAATTAAACTGTTAAGTCATAGTTAATAAGAACTTCTTTTAATCAAACAGATAAATATAATATTAATCAACGTTTTATTCTGTTTATATCCTCCCTCGGCTGATATCACCGGCTCAAGTTCGAAAGCGACAGCAATATTTCAACAAGTGGTAGTTATATATTCCATTAAACGAGATATTGCTTCTATCAAAGGGAATTTAGTGTTATGGAGATGCTTATTAACTTCTTTTAGTACGACCCTTTTACACGTAATATTCCAAAGGATTAAGGTTTTGTAAGTTAAGAGATCATATGTTTGGTCTGACATGATCGTAAAAATTATTGGTTATTCGATCCTTGGTGTTGAGAGTTTTATGGCATTGTGCTGAATGTTGTTGTAAGACATAGGTAGTTCCGTTATCTACATTGTCTATCCAAGCGAAACAATGGATTGAAGAGTGTCGACCTAGGCATTTGCATTGGTTATGAAGCCCTGTGGAAAATATAAAGAGGCGTGGCGTTCTCTTAACTGCAAACAATACCAAATAACATCACTGCTGATTTTTAGACATCTTTAAATTCCTGAATATCTGTTTTGTTTTATAGACATTATTACATCATGTTATTGTAGTCATGGATTGTAGTAGTATCTGCCATGGGATTTCCTGAAAGAATTTAAAAAAAAAACATTAATTAGTATATTTTTGTTTTAAATTACAACCATTCAAGTGTCTACAAATAAGTTACGCATCCTGTAAAAATATAATTGTATTCGCTAGCTCGACACAATTACGTGGAAATGATGAGTGTTCGCTAATTAAAGCGAAACCAACGATTTAGCGCAGAGAATGTATTATTTGTGCAAGAGTTTAATATAAATGAGACACGGGTTATTAAAGTAGTTTCTTCTCGTTATTATCGGTGACAAGATAAAGTGTCAGTACATACGCAATACACCCTGTATAATGTAATGTCCACTTAATGCGTTAAATATATATACACATCACATTTCGTTATAAAGGCAAGGAAAACTATCATTAAGATTTTAAACACTTACACGGAACCAAACACAAAATAGCAATCACGCATTTGATTCATGATCTAAGCTTATTTTACAAATTTCCCGCTTTTCTACCGACCTACTTCGTAGTACGCCACATTCGTTTTAAATACAACCACTTTTTTCCTGTATATTCTGTTTTATTCCCAATAAAACTGGTTTAATCCCTCTCTGTGTTCATTTATTCCTTAGTTCACCTACTGCGCCATAACATACGTATGGGCCTGGTAAATTCCTCAACTCTTTTGGTTAAAATGTGTACGGTAGGCAGAATGGATATTATTTTCGACTAGCAGGACCTGTTAACCGGTTGCTCTATCAAAAAAAGAAAACAACGGTAGTTGATGGTGGCTACTGCCGTCCACGAAAAAATGCGAACAATGGCAGCTGTGGTCGAAATGAAATTATCTGGATTCACTGGCGAGTACTGATGTTTGGTTCGATAACATGCTGGTATAGCCTACGTTTTATAGAAAAAACAATTAAGGGAATGCGGAAATATGTATAAATAAATAAAAGTACGAAAAATGCCCCATTAGAATAATAATGGAAAGTATAAACAGAAGTTTTCGAAGTAAGGGATTATCACTGTATATGGGCTGTTAGAGTTATCAAAATCAGTGGTAGCAATCCTATCTGTTTGCGTTGTTCAAGTTTTATCTTTTTACAACTCGTTCACCAATAATAGAAAATTAAATTCCAGCTTTAACTCACCATTTTTTAACGATTACGACCCTTTCACTTCATATCAATGAGTATTTTTATGTAAGGAACACCGTTAGTAATAGACAACCTAAGCTTCCCATGTTAAAAACGGCTTTCACAATAGATATCACCTACCTCCCCAACCTAAAATCTGAGTTCGGAATAAACACCCACAAAAAATTAGTTTGGGAGTCGAATAATCACACGCGTGCACTATCGCTCTCTCTCTCTCTCTCTCTCTCTCTCTCTCTCTCTCTCTCTCTCTCTCTCACACACACACACACACACACACGATCAAATTTATACAAATAGCATTACATATATAAATGGAGATATAGATAGATATAATATTCTAAAATGAAATGCCAACATCTTTGACTAAAAATATATATTCAGGCTTAAATGGTTCAGATTGAAGAAAAGAAGATTTCCAACTGAAATTATAATGTCTTATATTTTATACGCATCAAAATAGGTGAAATCCCAGATTCGTCTAAAAAGAAATCGATTGCTTGCTTTACTTGCGAACATACCGTATGAATTATCAAATTATATTGTTGAAAGTGAATTTCTCGTTATTAATTTTGTCACAATTATTTATAGAGAAGCGACTTGCAGATTTCCAGCATTGCAAGGAAAATAATCTTTTTTGTAAAACGACCTAAATTTGATCTTGGCATATCCTGGTTGGCAGTTCGCGTCGTTAATCACTGATCTACTGTCACCTCCCTTTAGACATAAATGTAATAAACTAATAAGAAGCACATATATATATATATATATATATATATATATATATATATAATATAAAGCTGAATGTCTGTCTGTGTCTGGTCATGAATAGGCTCCTATATGGTTGACTATTTAAAAAAAAAAACTGATTACATATAATGATAGAAGATGTGCCGAGACACAGGAATGGATATGTTTGATTTGGCAGAACGGTGCCCCGTTAAAATTGTGGAGTCTGCGTTCGTGCCTGGTCCACAAAGCATGGAAATAAACAACTTCAAAATGAGAACAAAAAACGTTTAGAAGTGTTTTTTGATATTGATGGACATAAGAGTCATGTGATAAGTATGTTTTAACTTAAATAGGGATGGTAGAATAAATGGTGGGATCTGCGTTCGCGCCTGGCCTTCATAGAATGGAAATAGACACACACTGGAAGAGTGAATGAGGTGAGAGGGGATTTGCAACCCCCCTGACCTCATTCCCTCTTCCACTCTTTCATCCCAAAATAGCGAACATTTCTGTAAAAGTCCGAGGACACTACAGACGGCCCAAAAAACGGCCGTCTAGCCGAAACAATAATGTAACTTAACAGAAAGATACGGTAATAAAAACTAAAACGTATATATATATATATATATATATATATATATATATATATATATATATATATATTAAGTAATAATATATATATGGCAATTAAGCTAAACTGAATATTCCGCGTTTCGTCCCTTTAGAATCCTCCAGGCTTACATATATATATATATATATATATATATATATATATATATATATATATATATATATATATATATATATGTATATTTATCATATATATATGCATATATATTTATCATATATATATATATATATAAATATATATATATCTATATATATATATATATATATATATATATATATATATATAATACTTAAAACCACTGTTCTAAGGTAAAGGTTTGCAATTGTTTTAATTATTCCACAGAATACTCAAAAACTGGTGTATTATGTAATCCGTAATCCGCGGAGTCCAAAAAATAGTCTTCTTATCACAGGAAAACTGTTAGCAGAATAATCAGATATGAATGCTAGTCATTAGCATTTCCAATCATTTTCTGGGTACTGCATAGGATGGAAGTAAACATTGTAGGAGTTTTAGTTAAAAAAAATATATAAACATCTATAAGAATATAAATAGGGCAAAATTCATGCAAAATTATTTTCAGAAATGTTTTCAAGACAAACTTCAATTAGACGTATATAGGTATACAGCCAATTGGTATATATATATATATATATATATATATATATATATATATATATATATATATATATAAGTGGGTGTTTTTTTTGCATAAAGAAAGAGAGAGGGGGAACTAGATATATAGAGAGAAAGAGATATGTAGGTATTTTCAATTAATAATAATATGTATTAACCAGATGAATATAGTACAATAAACCTGCGATGAGTTTTTTTTTTCTGTCGTCGAGGAATTATAATATTCAACGTTTCTTATGGAATTGGTCTGTTTTTTCAAATTTTGTGAAGATTTTTTTTTTACAAATTAACTTATTTTCACGCAATGTTTTAGTATTCTCAGATTATCAGCTAAAACATTAACAAAAAGTCGAAAAGGAATCATAATATTTAATGTTTCTCATGGAATTGGTCTGGTCTGTTTTTCAAATTTTGTGAAGATTTTTTTTACAAATTAACTTTTTTTTCTCGCAATGTTTTAGTATTCTCATATTATCAGACAAAAAAATTAACAAAACGTCGAAACACATGGGAACAATACAAAATCTTGGTACTTTGTTTACAAAAATTAAACTATCAGATAAATTAGAAAAAAAGTAAGAGCTGCTTCAGATAAGATCCACGCCATTTTTGTACTTGCATTTAAAATAATCGAGGTCGCTTGATAATTCATTTTGTTATTTCTATACATTTGATATGACTGACCATATAATTAATAAAAGAATCGAATCATATGGAACTATGATTGTTAAATAATAAATAATAACTGTAATTAACCCATGTTTAATCATGAAATATTTGCATTAAAATTCAAATTAGTGTTCAAGTAAAACATTGGATTACCCTTACAAAATCATTGCATTTTTTAACTGAAATATATTGCGGTATTTTTTTCATTTAAAATATTTTATCATAGAATACTTTTATTAAACTAAAGAAGTCAAAAAATCTCATGCATATATAATTCTTACATTATATTTATATTAAGCTTAAATATATTAATATTTCCCTTCTAAATCCATAAACATTCAATAATGAGAGTTTTTAATTCTCTTTGAAGTTCGAGTCTTTCTTTAAAATGCAATAGTACATTCGTGTTTACAAATGACATATTACTTGTAATAGTATAGTAAGCACATAAAACACTTAAGATAAACGTTTATAATATATAGTGTGCTGTGATCGCGTAATCATCTTATCCTTTCAAGATAAAACACGCCTTCATCCCATAAAATAAATCTAAGCAATAACACCTTTTCTGTAAAAATGTAAAAAAACGTTTAATCAAAATTAAAACATTTAAAATTCAACAATTATATTTATGTCAAGTCACTACAGGAATACACTGGTTTAGAAAAATTCATTTATTAAAGTAATAAAGAATATCCCGAGAAACAATTGAAAGTAAATCTAACGCAGACATACACAGAAGATAGGAAAGTGTAAGTGGGAAATAATCGGGCCAAGATAAATGAAGATTCATTCATTAATAATGGTCACGTGGTACGTAGGGGTTGATGAAGGGGAAAATAAGATCGTAAATCAAGTGATAGAAAAGGAGAAAGATTGAAGAACGAATCTCGCATTTCTTCCACCGAGCTCTTTAACTGTGTATCGCTTTGTCGCCCCATCTCTATCCTTATCTTACTCTGGTTATCTCTCTTTCCCTTTCCACCGGGTTTTAGTTACCAAGTACGGGACATACAGCCATGTAATGAGGTAGTTTACGAGACCCTTAGAACGGTTTATGAAATCGGGGAAACACCGGCGCGTCGACAATATTCTATCAATAAGTCACACTTGTGAGACCATAAACCCTGCGTTTCTAACCGAGTCCAAACTTTCGGCTGACAAATAGATGTCACGTAAGAACTGCATCTGAAAAGTCATATGGAAACGGTTGAAGATTTTACGGGCCAGAAAGCCGGTAGGCAAAGTAGGGGTAGAGGTTGAATAAATTGTAATAGCATAAGTGGGTGTGGTTAGATGGAGGAGGCCGGTACGTTGTATTCCATATGGTGAAGGCTTACTGGTCGGGGTGAAAAGTTCGGATGTCAAAGCATTCAGAGAAAAAGAACAAGGAAAAAAATCAATACAGAAGAAGACAATAGAAAGTTAAGTTTCAAAAAGAGGGGAAGAAATATAAAATAAATAACTGAAATGAACATAACAAGATGTGCTTATATATATATATATATATATATATATATATATATATATATATATATATATATATACATATATATACATATATATATATATATATATATATATATATATATATAAAGCCACATAATCATTTCCTACGCTCGCTACACACTAAATTTCACTCATTCATTTTTCCATTGTTCCGTTCAAATACAGATTAAGTAGTATTAATGGTTGTGATTAATTAATCTTCTTTTTATATACCGCGAGTAATCCCATGTTTTATTTTTCTTACGAGTTTACATTTCATAAGGCATACTTCGGAGGAGATAGAACCGTTTTATACTTTCAAATGTATAGCAGGAGAAATCGAAAAAAATTGAAACTGAAAAAAAAAGCCTGCCGTTATTTAATAGTAAAATAAAGAATCTCTCATTATAAAAACTATATGTGTTTAAATAAATTTCAATCATCAAACAAGAGGACAGTTTAACATGTATTTAGCTTGATTAGAATATAAAGGAAGACAGAAGCAGAATCTGAAATTATCTGAAAATTATTAATAATACTACCAAGTATATATAGTGTATATTTAAGCGTAATCCATTAAATGATAAAATCATGTTTTTACTTTGTTGGTGTTTCATTCCAACAGTTCGCTAAAAAAATAGCCTCATCAAAATAAATGTCTTATAAATGTGTGTAATTACTTTTCGCTTCAAGTCCATGCGCGGAGCTGAGGCGACGAACACGTTAAAATAACTGAAGTACACGTATATATCTATAATATAAAGCTGAATGTATGCTTGTGTGTGTGTTTGCGTGTGTGTGTGTGTGTGCGTGTGTGTGGTCACGAATAAGCTCCTATATGGTTGACTATTTATAAAAAAATGATTACATATAATGATAACAGATGTATGGCGACGGAGGAATGGGTGTGTTTGTTCTGGCAGAACGGCGGTTCATTAAAACTGTGGGGTCTGCGTTCGCGCCTGGTCCGCAAAGTATGGAAATAAACAATATAAAATTAAAACAAAAAATATTTACAATGTTTTTGATATTGATGTACATAAAAATACTTTGATAAGTATGTTTTAACTTAAATAGGGATGGTATAATAAAATTGTGGGTTCTGCGTTCGAGCCTGGCCTCCATAGAATGGAAATCTGCACAAACTTTAATAAATACTTTTCATATCTATCTGCGTAAGTATACCTTGATAATTAATTCTCAGATAGAAGAAATATTGTATAATAAAATTATGGGATGTTTTGTCTGTCTTTTTACAAAATGGCTAACCTCCGAATGTAGCAGCGTTGACAGTTAAAATAATTATATTTTTCGTGTAATCACATATATGGTTTGAAAATCGGACATAATCAGGGCTAAGCAGTAACAATTATAAAATAAATGGAAATTAGCGGGCGTAATAAACTAATACATGTTTTTATCTGCATGCGTAAATATACGTTTATAACCTAACCTCAGTTCATGTAAAACTAGTTCAAATCCATCCAATGAGAAACAAAACGATAAAAGAAGTCTTATACGGAAAATGTTTTGGTTCTGATAAAATTGTCTGGCAATCACGCAACTATTTTTTTCTTTTTAAAACAGTTGTCCATATCAATAAGCAATTTGGACGAATAAAAATATATATTTTAGCGTATTTTACGACTGGGCAATATCAGGCGACCATTCTATATATATATATATATATATATATATATATATATATATATATATATATAAGAGAAAGAAAACTAAACTGTCAGTTGAATTTCACAATCCAAATGTATAATGACTGAATACTGCAAAAAAAAAAAAATTCAAAATCCTTATTCCGCGAAGTTTCAAAGAATGCTATTCTTGTTATTCTTCTCATCACAGGACATAAAGAAATCATCAAATTATATTTGTAGCATTATTAGCATATGCTAGTTAAGGCATTAAGTGAAACGCAATTCTTTGAGTTATAATTTGCCAGATAAAAATGGAAAAAATGTTTGATAAGTAAAAAGTATATAAAAACAAAACAAACCGCTTATAATATTTCAGCTGGCAAGACACCCCTGTCAAGTTCAGCCGAAATGCAAAATAATTCTGTAGAAGGAATAGATTCCAAGATAGGTCCAGCGTAACGATGCATATATTCCGATTGGAAAGTCTTCAAAACAGCTGAAGTAATGAATTTTTTTTCCGGGTAGTGAAGTAGCCCAAAGAGAAGCTTGTCCCTACTCAAATAAGACCTAATAGTAAAATGAAAGAAATCCAGTATGAGGAACATCATAATCGGCTTAATAAGAAAAAGTGATATCAAATTAATTTTAAAAGTAATTGATTTCTGACTAATTGGGGAAAACAAATCAATGTGTGAAAGCTCGTATTACTCTGACCGGAAATTGTGTAGACAGAACGAAACAGATATTTCTATAAAGTGTTAAATTCGATTAATTTATAAAAAAAAATTAGGAGAGAGGATTATAAAGTTTAAGTGGTGCCGAATCATAGCTTATAAGGGCTGTCGAAAATACATGATGATAATAAAGATGGCAAAATATTTATACTAATAAATAAATAACATTAAAAATAATAAGAAGATAATAGTAAATATTTTGTTAGTATTAATTATTAAAATCGGTAATAAAAATTGCGATAATAATAATAGCAACAGTGATAGTGACACCAACGATTATGTCAATCATATAGCGATATTGATAAAAGTAAACTACTATGTATATACATATATATATATACCCATATATACACTTACACATATACAAAAAACATACATACACATACTTACTTATAATAAGCTTTACTCTCTATTGTGTATAGAACTTTTTTTAATTAGGATAGGATTAATTTTCTATATATAAATACTGTTATTCATATTAGTTTGAAGTTTACCATCGCGTATCAGGTAAACCTCGCATCATTTTGTTATCATTAATATATATATATATATATATATATATATATATATATGTGTGTGTGTGTGTGTGTGTGTGTGTATATATAGAGAGAGAGAATGAGA
>NC_136490.1:110011792-110069292 GCF_053919585.1 Euprymna scolopes
ATTACTTTTTCTGAAACATTTAGTGTTTAATTTGCCAGCAATATAGTCACACATTTAAGGCGTAACATCCTGCTTGAGATGAGGACAATGAATATAAGGATCAAATACACCCAATAAGATGTTCTAATATATAGAGTATTGATCTTTTAAGATTATGGCCGAATCATAGCTGCATGCTTTATAAATGAATAATTCACATAGTGTATTACATTATTGGTTGATTGTGATTACAATTATTCACTTGCATTCGGTTTATAAAATGAGAAACTTTAGATGTTAAAGATTAAACATACATACCATGACCTAGTCGTATATGCATTCCTACGCCAATTAACAAATGTATGCAAATACAAGTAATTGAATAAGATACGTAATCATTTCCCCACATTAAATCAATATTAAATGTAACAGTATGCAAATATTTGTTTCCTTCAAAATGTATGGTTGAATTCATTAGTAATTCGTCACAGTGTTCTACCTGATACACCATATGATGATTCCAGAAACACCTTCGAAACAAACGTCTAAATCATATACCTCGCAAATAAACTACTATAATTGTCTTCAGCACCCTTACCGCCCGGTTCTGAAGCACTCTGGCTAAACTGCAATACACTAAATCATATAATAACAGGAACGTGGAGATTAAAATTTGTTAAGACCAGATAAGATTATAAAAGTAAATTTGCATATGTAATGATAGGGGGCATGCGATGCAGGAAAGCGGTGCTTGGTCTATACTTCCTAATCAATTCAGGTAATAAGATTTGCAAAATGCACTAATATTGCACACATCCGCGAGAAACGTATGAAATTGTTGTCTGATCATAAGATTGAAGGACATGCAAACACCATGCACAGATATCAATTTATTTAAATAATCTCTATTATTTAACAATATTTAAATGATATGTTCTGTATATATAAAATTCCATATAATTTATCTTTACGGAACTCTTTAATGTGTAACTTATATTTGTTTTAATATAATACTATTGTATATCGTTATTTTCAGTTTCGTTTAAAAATACATATTCCTTTGTTAAATATTGAAACAGTGTAGAATTTAGTTCAGTATTTTTTCCTTGATTCGTTGTATTATCTCTATGTCTAATATTAATTCATCTTACGCTACCGTTCTGATTGTTTTCAAATCACCCTTCAGTTACGACTTCTTGGATTATTCGCCATTCAACAACAAAGCTAGAATGATGTTACTTACTTCTTGATTTCCGTTCCACTCGACCTCATGTACACATGTTAGTGTCTACATTACTCTCCTCTCAATAACTTATTGTCCTGATATAAATATTAAAAATAGATTTTCATGCCTCCCTCACTCTCTCTCTATATCTTTATATTTATATATATATATATATATATATATATATATATATATATATGTATACACACGTACATAATCGAGGTAAAGAATACTAAAACAGAAAAGAAAAAAAGTAAAAGAGGTCCATAAAAAGTGTTCAATAATAGGTTTAATACATTACACTTTTTTATTTATTAACATGTTAAAATATAAATAAAAAGTATATTAGTGGGTAAACATTTATATATATATATATATATAATTGTATTGCAAGTTTTTGCAACAATTGTCAATCCAAGAAAACTGTAGTTTTTTTTAAATATTGTTTACTAGCATGTAGATAATTTTATAATGAAAATTACTCGCTATAAATAGGCATCGACATGTCAACTTATATCCCAACAGAGACTCAACTTCGCCAGTAGTAGTTTAATGTAGCTGAAACATTTATGCACATTTGTAGTTGATGTTTTGGTAAAAAGAAATTTATTTAATATAGGTAGAAACACACACACAGACACTCACATATATGTATATGTAAATATATGCATAAATATATATATATATGTATATATATATATCTGTGTATCTATCTATCTATCTATATATATATGCATATATATATACATATATATATGTATATATATATAATCTTGCAACTTTAAGTATTTCGTAGGAAAATGTCTTTCAGTGATATTAGTTTATAACTCTCTTCTATTTTCTCTCCATTTATTTTCTCTTTCTTTCTCTCTGTATATATATATATATATATATATATATATATATATGTGTGTGTGTGTGTGGGTGTGCGTGTGTGGGTGCTAAGTGGCGCATCTGTGTTCCTATATATATATATATATATATATATATATATATATATATATATATATATATATATATATATATATATACATGTATATGTACAGTTCGACACCGTAGATGCAGTAACCCTAGGATAATATTTTTAAGTTATCAATGTGGAATACGATGTTTTTCAGCAGCTCTTTATGGTATTCGCCCCGCCTTACGGTGTTATTTATAATGTTATCAAGAACAATATCGTTTTGTCGCATATGCTATTTTATATATGATTTCTTAATTAATTCATTGATTCATACAGCCATGTTGTATATCATTTTAAGTGCATTATTTGTTCTATGGAATCATTTTCAAACGCCCCGCACACAAGAATTTCTATGAACTAACATAGATTCTGTTAGTTAATTAAATTCGTGTGTGGGGCGTTTGCTCAGTGCTTGACTCCTGAGTTCGGATGTGCCTAACTTATGAGCCCAAATGAGGGCGTTGACTGTCATGGCACTTATGGGCTGCGACGTTGTTTGACTGTTGAATTTATTATATACATCCTCTCACATTCTGAAAATCTTATCATGAGTTGCTTGCTTTGTTAGCATTGCTGGATGGCATCGTCCTTTCGATTTAAAACTCATACTTGTCAGATATCGGCTTGGGGTTATTAGCTGGTTGGATGGCCGCGTCCGTTGTCGAGACGAAGTAGGTTCATGTCACAGTCGGATTTCGGCGCGGTTTTCTTGATCTGATTTAGTTAATAGAAAATCTCGTGTGTGGGGCGTTTGCTCAGTTGGTAGAGTGTTTACCTCGCATGCAAGAGGCTCGGATTTCGAATATATATATATATATATATATATATATATATATATATATATATATATATATATATATATATATATACACACACACACGTACATGCGCACAAACAGGGCTACCCAAAAAACGGGCCTCAAATCTAATTGGACACCCTTTCTTAGTGTTTTGTCCGAATAAAATGAAACTTTATCATAACTAGTATATTATATTCTAAATATCACATCAAAACACTAGGGTGTTTGGCCTTTTTTTCTCCGTTCTACAGCATATGTTCTAGATGGCCTACATTTTTGCTTCGTGCATTTCTTGCGGCGCAGCACGAACTTGTACATGACGTTCTTACAGACTGCATTGGTAATGACTCTCATCTCCTCCTTGATGGCTTACTTGAGTTCCGTGATGGTTCTGGGATTCCCTGCGTAGAATTTGTTCTTACGATAGCCCCAAAGAAAAGCAGCTGGGGGGCTTAGGTCCGGGATATCGGGTACCCACTCCAAATCAGTCTTGAGACTGATCACTCGGCCTCCAAAGTTCTCTTTCAGCCAATCTCGGGACAGGGTTGAGTTATGAGAAATTGCTCTCTCCTGCTGGAACCAGAACTTGCTCATGAGCGACGGATAGATTGTCTGGAGCTCACTCTTGAATATTTTGAGGAACTCCACATATCGCTCCTTAGTGACTGTCACTGCTGCGCCAGATTCTTCGATGAAGATAGGTCCGATGATGCCTCTAGTCGAGATTCCATCCCAAACCTTGCACTTAGGAGAGTGCAGAGGCTTGGTGGTTACTTCCTTGGGTCTGGAGGACCCCCAGAAGACATTTGGCTTGGAGTGCGCTTTTCCATCAAGATGGAAGTGGGCTTCATCTGAAGTCCAAACTAGGTTAAGGAAACTCGGTTTCTCCTCGATCTTATCTTGCATCTTGACTGCCATAGCCCTCCTCTGCTTCTTATTTGAGGCTATAATGGTCTGCAGCGTCGTTATTCTGTATGAGTAAGCCCTGATAGCGTTCACCAGCACCCTCCTGCAAGTATCTCGGGACATACTGGGGGCTTACTTCGCTTACACACAGAGCGTTTCGGACTCTGCTGGAGAGACTCTCTCACTCTTTCGACCAGCTCGGCTGTTCGGTTTTTGGGACGTCCCGAGTGGCTTGGACGGTTCTCGCTGGCAGCGTTGAGGTTCTCCACGGTCTCATACTTTGCGAAGTGGTCAACCCAGTTCTGAATTCTGCTTTTGGATGGAGCCTTTTCACATTCGAACTGACGCATGAAACTGTCCTGGGTTTTCTTAAACGAGCCTATCTTGTAGTAAAATTTAACACAGTTTATTCTTTGTTCCAGCCTGCATTGGGGTCTTGGTATACTCACGGTCGTTGATTCTGCCATGTCCTGTAAAATAAGGGCAATCGGTGAATAAATAATGGAGATATCACATAAAGTGTACACGGGACCTCCTGTTTTTGTATGCCCTTCTGTCATAATTGTGTTGCAAATATATGTACTGGTGTTAATTTGTTGAAGAGTAAGGTATTAATAGGTATCACTATAGAAAATCACACTAGCACAGCTTATCTTACTTTTTCTCGGAAAACAGTCAGCCGATCTGAATGTGGGTTTTATTTACCTTTATTCTCATAGGATGTCATGAAGGAAGGATTAATAAAACTATTTCATACACAGTTAAGGATTTCTAAAAATAAGTATATCATGAAACATGTCGGCAAATTTAATATTTAACCATCGATTTAGAATAAAGCACACATTATTTTTTTTACGAGCTATTTCTTTTTTTCCGTGCATGTGTGTGTGCGCGCGTTTGGGTCTGGGTCTTTAAGTATGTGTTTACTAGGCTAGGATATATAAATCATTTACCAGTGGCTGATTTGCTCTATTACTGTATTACACCAATTTTTATTGGTTAGATAGACAATTCTTACAAATTGTTTAAGACCGTGTATGTTTTACGACAATCCTTGCTTCTAAAGATTGTGCACACTGCGCGGTAAAGGATATTATTTTTCATAAATCATATAAAATATCGCGGTCTGCTCTGTTCCTTTAGAAAAAAAATATTGATATAGCGCATTGCTCCCATATCTCTTTAATTATAGTCCCAGTTGCTTTATTATATTTTAAATTATAGCATGCATTTAATTATTTTGTCAACATAGTTTCCAAAAATAAACAAAATTGCACATTTCTAACGCAGCAGATCTGAAAAAATAGTGTACTATAAAACAGTGTTGGTTACGGCAACCGACGTCTTTGCTTTACATATAATAACTACATATTTATCAATGATTCCGAATAATTTTTTTTCTTAAATATACTAGTATTACCTCAACTTGTTTATTCATAGCCCTGTGTTAATTATCCTAAGCATTATTCTACTTGCTTTTGATTTTCTAATATGCGTAGTTCAGTAAACTTACCTTTTAAAGAATGGAAAGAAATATTTCATTTCATATATCTACTATACACTTACATTTTAATATAATCTTTCTTTGAAAGATATCCGTTTCATTAGCAGAGTCTCTTCTATCAATTCTCGCTGCTCCTTTTCCCTATCATCCTCACATCTTTTCTGCCATTCAATTTCTATCACCCTGACTCTTCCCATTACATCAACCAAATAGATGACATAGAAAAGCCGTGATGGATAACTTCACCGATACAATCCCCAAGTCCTCAGACTTCAAGCCACTCACGATCACATTGCATGCAAAACCAACGATAATCATCCGTACGATGCGCCCCCTATCACACCAGATGTATCATTACGTTTTCTTTATTTGACATTTCTCTAATCAGCTCTGGGATAGGACTGTTTACTTCTAAAGTTTAAGCTACTTCGTATGGCTTCTGGTGTGTAGAGCATCATGAAAATCTAACAGTTCATCTAACCGAATATTAAAACAATTTCCCATTAAGGACACTTTCTTTTATTAAAATCACTATTATTATTACAATAACCTACTGGTTTATTAATGCGTATATAACATTGAGTATGTGTTATTTTACACGTTCGACGTTAAGCAATTTTGAAATTGTTAGTATTTATATATGTGACTATATGCGAATATCATCATTTTTGAAACAGATATAAAATATATGTGTTTATATATTTCGTCCTTATATGTAGCACTCTACACTTCTGTAGACATATATAAAATAATGCCAACAATGCATCACTTTATTTACAATATCAAAATCTTTAAAATTAGTTTATTCTTTAATGTTGTTCAGTATTGTCTCTGGCATATTTTGAGCACAATCAAGCTATACTATTCCAAGAGATATCCCTACTAGGCAACAATAAAACGTTGTTTTACATTAAATATTAATTTAGCTAACATAACTTTTATATACTAAATAATGTTATTTGTAAATCCTTATAGATTATATATTGTGAAGTTATGTGAAATGGTATAATAGAACACACTTTAAATCCAATGAAATTAAATGATACCTCTTAATCATAAAGGGAGGAATATGTTTAAGATATACTATCACTAAAATCTTATTTCCATTAAAACAAAAAGCAAATAGTAACTGGAAGAAGTGTTTGAGTAATAAAATTAAATAGGTGTTATTAGGATATGTTCATAATTATGATAGATGGTATATAGCATATTGTATCAAGCCTCTTGATTTTTATGTAATTAATATTTGCGATAAACTTTCATAATACTTCTTTAATATTATATGTAAGAGACGAATTAATGGTTAGAAAAATCTAAGATATGTGTTACTATAGATCAGGGACTATTGTAAAGAAAAATGAGCGAAATATGTGTTTATATAGCACTCCGATACAAATGAACATGAATTGATATTACGTTTCACGTAAAAAATAATTGAATAATCAGTCTGAATATTTGCAGTTAATTTCTCATAAAATAAGTTATTCAATCACAATTGTAAAGGTGAATTTAATTGAACGTAAGATAATTGAACATTGGTATTGCCTTCTCTATGGATTCAGGAAGACAAGATAAAAGTATTGTTTGGGGTATGTCTACATTTGTTTTCTTCGCATATATTGTATGGAGCCGGTATAATCAGCAAACCACGAACACAATTCACTTATAACAATATATATAAGATAAGCCGTAACATGTTCTAAAGAAACATAAACTATTAAAAAAAAAACAACTCGCAATTATATAATGATGTTTCATGTAAGGCCATCGAGATCAAATGATTTCTGCTGTCGAAGATATGATGAAATACTGATTTAATTTTTTTTTATTGGTGTGTGTTGATAGTCATAATAGCAATCCTTTTACCTTTTTATTTAAAAAGCAAATACCACTTTGTTACATATATATATATATATATATATATATATGTATATATATATATATATATATATATATATATATATATATATATATATATGCCGTGGAATTGCATTCAACTGCAAAAGATCTAATTGGCATATTATTTTAAACATTCATTTTTATTTATTCCCTATTAGTTTGTATACAGTTTTCTTATAGTATGACCATCGTTAGTTTAATATTACATGTAATTATATTCATGCTGATATTCTTCATATAATTTTGTAATATTTGCGTAAAAAGATTATAGTAAAGACACACCTTTTACTGCATATTTTATGTATGAATATATATATTTCTTTAAATAAAGCCTACCACACTTCTGTTAGTTTTTTTTGTCTGCGAAAGAAAACTTAATATATAGAGTAATCGAACGCATGCAAAACTTAATATTTGGGATTAGCCGATTAAATCGATGTAAAGTGTTGAAATTAAAGAACATGTGACTTTGCCAGGTGGACGCCATTACGAATATGCATGCGTAATGTAATAGCTATTTGTTGATACTCTCATGTAAAGCCTTTCAGCAAACACGTCTTAATAGCTCAAACAATAACGTCAACTTGAAAAAATAAAATCGTATATTACACGATTTAGTTTCGATTGTCGGTGGTGGTTCACGGATCATTTTTTAAGAATCTTTAAAGAATTACAATATATTGCGTTCAATATAATACAAACTCTTCATTAATCACAATATCATATGTAAGTGCATTTTACGACCGGGCAACGATGGGCGGCCTGCTAATTTATATATATATATATATATATATATATATATATATATATATATATATATATATATATATATATATATATATTAGTAGACTTGCACGGAAACGGAGGGGACAATCTAGTAACTAAAAAAATAAGCTAAATTTATAATACATCAAGTAAGCTTAACCGAGCTTGCTAGGACACTATATATACAAATTTGACCATAAAGCATGCACATTTCCATGTAGTTTCGTCCCATAGAAATAAAAAATGAGTATTTGAATATTCAATTTATATATGTATATATATATATAATTACACATATATATATATGTATATATGTATATATATATATATATATATATATATATATATATATATATATAGGAAGGGTGAAAAAGATAGGAAGAGCAAGACAGAGAAAGATACTACCTTTTGGAAATATTATAAGGTCCAAATCCCAGCGACTATTGATCAGAATTCAACCGGCAAAGCACCATTGGGAAAGTAATGCCCTGAATTATGTAGTGGGATATGTGCTATTTCCCCATTAGGTCGCATAATAAGGGGGTCATCCATTATTCAGAGTCTTGTATTTTTATAGCCATAAAATGTTTCAAACATAGTGATTTTTTTCTTGTTTTGCATATGAGTAAAATATATCTTATTTTTCAGGGAAACATTTTGGATATTGATACAAAAAATACTGCTATGGTTAAAAATAATTTGAAATAACAGTAAGGAAAGAATTCTAAATATTTGTCATATGTTATATTTCTCTCCTCTGTAAAGTAAATTAGCACTTATAAGGATGATTTTATACCAAGGAGATATTCATAATCGTACTCTATTTATTAAGAAAAAGAGAGATATAAGATATGAGAAATATTTGAAATCAAGTTTCCCCTTGCTGTCATTTCAGATTTCTTGAAAACGGAGTGGAAAGTTTTAGTCTCCCCTCCATCAACGCCCGAGGTTTTGGAGAAATATGATATATATTTCATATCAAACTTTCGGTTCTAATGTTTACACTTATATCTTGTAATGAAGCAATAAAAATTTTACAATTATTCATTAAAAATCCCTGCGGAATTTATCTGATGATGCGAAATTTAAAATACCGTTTACCGACAAGTCTGCATTTCCGATATTACTTATTTGTCTTGAATAATAATATACCGTGTTCTACACACACACACACACACACACACACACATACACACACACAAATATATATATATATATGCATATATATATTTCTGCAGAGATATATTTTCTTATTGTATATCAATCCTTGTATAAGAGGCTCAATGTGATTACAAAGCAATATATAGAATATATGACCAAATGTTATATTCCAAAATTCATGATATGACCATCTAATAATTTATTCCTTTAATTCAGTTGATTTATATAATTCTTGGCAGCATATGTTTCGTAGCGCACTAAAAAAATCAATTAGATAAATAACTGAAACGATCTGTATGTTTTGTAGCTTAGTTTAGTTTCGTATATACAAATATGTATAATAATTTATAATTTGTTGATATTATTTTCATAAGAATGTATATAAAACTTAAAATTAATAAAGGCACTTATTATTAATAGAAACATTTTGGTAGAAGATACATAAATTAATTAAAATTGTTAGTCGAATAGTTGGGTTCAATGACTTTGTTCGATAAGAATTCAATATGCGCAATGGAAAAATATAAAGGTAACTGCAGCTTCTCTTCCAATTTTCGGATTTTCACATTTCAACTCTTTTTCACGGATTGATTGTTGCTATTTCTTCTGATTAGTTAAGGGCATAATAGATGCACTAATTGATATAATAATTAAGTGATTGATTTTGGTCTACGAAACCGATACGGGTAAACATAATATAAGCCAGCTGATTTAAAGCAATAAATTATAATTTTGGAATATAACTTTTTGTCTTTTATTCGATGTATTTATCTGTAATTAGATTGAACTTCTTATATAAGGATTGATATATAATAAGAAAATATATTTCTACAGAAATATATATATATATATATATATATATATTATTTTCACAAAAAAAAACATTGCTATTCTAAATCATAAGTCTTATATATGAAAATAATGTTAGTACATTCCGGTTATTTTAACACCTGCAGATCAACGTAGCCTCCCCACAATGGATGCAACGTACCAGCAACAATCAAATTTCTTGGTTTTGTCCCTTATCAGTTATTCTCGCAGCTTCCAACTACTTTGGCGAGGTTTTGAAGACCATGTTTTCTTGAACAGTATGCGAAACAAACCACAGGATCAACATCGACTATCTATTCGTAGTAAGAATTTATGAAGTTACCGCTGTTTTTTTTTCTACAATTAGTCAACAGTGTGGAATAATTCCTTACCTAATGTGGCCGGGCAAACAAATTGAGCGTGGTTGTTGGAGCCAAAACCGATATAAAAGCAACCCCTCAATTGCATTTTCACGAAATATGTGTGTAGACTCTTTAGTAATTTCTTCAGGATCGGTTGCTTCTCAGTTATGAAGTATAAGTAAAGTACCGTAATATTTCATTTTTATATTGCATAAATAATAGATATTTTAAATATATACACGCGCGTAGAGTTTATACTCGTATAAATCAAATTTCCAGTTAACGAAAAAAAACAACTTAGAAAATCTGCGTGCGGAGCTTAAACCTACAGACCACGTCATGCAAAAAAAAAAAAATCATAATAATAATAAAAAATAAACAGACTATCAATCTATTTAGAGTGGAATTTTCCAGGTCCGATGTTCTACCATGGTTACTAAGCGACGATATCGACGAAATCGAAAAATATCTGATGATAGATAAGTTAAAATAACGGTATCGATTATCAGTAATTATCGGTAGTATTCTGAGATAAAACTTAACTAAGATAGCTCCCAGACTGGTACACTAAAGGTATGTAGATTTTTAAGAAAATATGTTTAGCCGCTTTGGGATCTAGACGAACGAACTCACAAACACAGAGCTGAATATATATATATATATATGTGTGTGTGTGTGTGTGTGAGTGTGTGTGCTACTCTTTATATGGGCAACAAGTAAATAAGTAAGTAAATAAATATACTAGTTTTATATTAGTGCAAGAGAGGGGGGAGCGCACGGTGTTACCCATGTGTAAAATACGCTTAGATATGATATTTTTATTTGCGCAGATTTTATACATAATGTTTTAGAGTCTCTATTTCAAATATAAAAAGATGCATTCGGGTAACCATCAACATGAACAGAAACACACACTGTAGCATTCAAACTTGATTGCGATATCACTATACCAACGCAACACACTTGGAAATGGACTAAAACTTAAAAATAAACTAAGATGAATTTACAAAAGGTGTTACGATTCTTTAAATTTTTACACATCTTTGAGCCCTTGTAAACTGTTTTAACCGGCTAAAATCCCGTAAAAGAACGGTATGTAAAAACTTGAATCATGTGAGCAATCTAGTGTCGTTCTGTGCCTTTTAGTTTCGAAGGAGACTGAGTGTGACAATATGGAGACAGAAAGACAGACGGACAGACATATAGGCTTTTATAAATTTGATTTAAAAACAGAAGCCTCATAAGCAATTAATTTATTTCAAGCCGGTGCCTTATAGATTAGTTTTGGTCTAATAATTTTCAGCTATCGACTTAGACGTATCTATAACTTTTTGTAAAGCACCGCTTTGCCAGCATCAAATTCTACGTCAAACTCTTAATACAAAGATCGATGAAAGGCCAGTACCATCAACACTCATTTGTAATGCATATTTTTTAAATTATGTATTTTATGTTTTCCTATCTATGAATCCATAATAAAACATTTTATTTGTTTAACAAACTCTATATGCTGTTCATATATATATATATATATATATATATATATATATATATATATATATATATATATATATATATACATATATATTACAGGGTATATGCCTGTCGGTCTGTCTTTCTGTCTCCATATATTAAAACTCTATCTCCGCGAAATTAAAAGTCACAGATGTACGCTAGATGCCTCACATAACTGGATTCTTTATGGGCACTTTTTTTTTGTCGTTAGTCTGTTAAAATATATATTTAAGGCGTAAAAAATGGGTCAGAATTGAAAAAAAACTGGTGTAAATTTTGTCCATTTATCTTATTTTTTTTTTAATTTTATTTTTCTAATATCTTATCATTTCATGTGTGTCACATTAGTAAAGTGGTAATGCCACAAGCTTTTAATGTTACAATTTTACTTTCGAGTCTCGATTCCAGTTGGCGCCCACTTATTTTTTTCTGTTACTATTGAAATCACGACTCTATAATAATATATACATACTCTGGACAAATTAATATATAATATTCAAGCATACCTTACACTATATATACTAGCCCATGTTCGGCATCGCATGATTATCAACGAATGTTTCACATTCTCATATATGGTAGCATTCACACGGTGCACACATCCTTTTTGTCAACTTAATCGATTAATTGCCCGCCCAAGTTGTGATTCCACTATCGTGCATTTGGAATAAGATTTACATGCTTCCTCGTAGTGATTAGTTCACAATATATTAAAGATTACCTTGCACTCCAGAGAATCAACTGTTGATTTTAAACATTATTTTGATATAATGGCTTGAAGTAAGGTATACTACGCGTAAGCCAAGTATGATAGTTACATTGTGCTTTAAACAGAAACATTTATATTGTACGCGCCCCATGTCACATCACAAATATAGCTGGTAATTTTATATGCCGGACCAATCTGGTTAATCGGTAATAAAACTTCTCAAACGCACTTGCGCCGTTATGGTGTGTATTGCGTTAACTTTAGTCAGTATCGCTTGTTCTTTCTTTTATATAAATTCCCTATTATCGCTATAAGCACAGAAGGCATTTCGTTAGCAAAACTATCTAAGAGCACTAACAGCCACATTACGTGCATTCGTGTCAATTTTCATTAAATCATCCCAGGTGTTTAAGAGTCTATAGAGAAATACTCCTGTCTCACACACAAAGAGAAATTTTCATTCATATAATAGATAGATAAATAGATTCATAGATAGATAGATAGATAGATAGATAGATAGATAGATAGATAGATAGATAAATGCGTGCGCAGGTGTTTGTACGCGCGTGTTTATCGTGATTTACTGCATAGTCTTAAAAAAAAAATTGGGGAAAAAGGATTCCAATCAACAGGATCCTACTTTTCCAATTGACCTCGGAACACCATGGATCAAACCGAATATTTTATAATGTTATCACGTGCATAAATAAATATCGAATACAATAAATATCCTCATTGTTACTTAGGTTGTGTTATTGAAATTAATAACTGGGGTTAAATGCCTTAAAATATGGCATGTTTATGGGATTAAGAAATTGACTTAGACATTTGTTTATTGGATTTACGTTTACTCATCTGGATTTTCATACATTTAATCTAAAATTAAACATCAGCATATATTATTATTATTATTAGTAGTAGTAGTAGTAGTAGTAGTAGTAGTAGTAGTATTTGAAAGATAATAAATATTATTATTAGTATTTGAAATATAATAAATATAATTCTTGTAGACGTTTTCATTAAAAATAGCAAACTGCCTAGAAATATTTAAATTAAGATAACTTAAAAAAGAAATATGATAAGATTGGAATGCGTCCTTTGAACGTGCGAATATTAAAAACTACGGTATGATTCGGATAAAAAGAAAACATACCATATATTTCCAAAACGCCTGTAAGGCAAAAAGTGTGTGATGGCGGGAAAGACTGTATCCTCACCACTCAATCCTTGCATCTACCACCTTCTTTGTCTCTTACTCGCTTTTTTTTTCTTTTTTACTTTACATTTAAAGAACAAACACATGCACACTGTGTTTTGCTTTTTATCTTTTATTCTTAATTATGGTCATGTTATTTTTAAGCTTTTTCTTTATTTGAGCATATATTTCATTTAAGGTGATCTCGTGTTTTCGAAATCATCGTTTGGCCCAATATGAACAGCTTTTCAATTCTTGTGTCCATACAATATATAATTTATTAACGTACGACCGAAGGAACATGAAAAGTAGGATTCGTGATAGCATATTTATCGCTTTGGGGGTTTCATTTTTATTGCATTTATTTAATTACTTCTTTTTTTAAAACTATTTCGAATTACAAGTACTTAATATCGATGATTTATGGAAGCAGGTAGCCTCTTACTTCAATAAAACTACACAGAGTCTTACAGATATAAAGTCCTTAATATTACAAAAATAATAATTTTAGATGTTAATTATGTAGCCTAGGTTATTTGTTAAGGATTTTAAGTAAGTGCAAACTCGGGAAGTGTGAGAAAAATATTATAGTTTGCTTTTATTGTGTTTTTATAAAGCGTTGTGTTGTAGCACTCGCCGTCCAATGAGTTTCTTAATTAATTGTTTACCTTTGATTTTTCATATCTATTGCAGTGAATAAAAAATAATCCATCGAAATTACAGACAAGTCCAAGCATATTCAATAGAATGTAATTAATACGATTTAGTTTATAATTGAAAAAATCACCGAAATCGTTGATAAAAATTGTTACATCTTTGATAAGTTTTACTCCTCGTTTTTTGGGGGTTTTTAATTCTATCTAACAAAATGCTATAGTTCTTTAAGTGATAAATACATATATATATATATATATATATAGTCATCCACATACAGTAGTTTCGTTGTACCCCAACTCATCAGTGCGACTAGACATACACTTTTCCCCAGCCGAAGATCGAACCTACCACCGTCGCATTGAGAGTCGGCAGCTCTTACCAACAGGCTACGAATCAGCACCGTAAATATTTTCCTTGAGTGTGTATTAAATCGACACCCACCCGGTTCAACAGTGCTCGAAGTATCAGCTTGTTTACAAAGAAATTATTAGTGGGGTTCGTTTATAAGCTTAAATACGCGTCGGGTGAAAATATATTTTCCAAGTGCTTTGGGGACTTTAATTGTCATCCACATACAGTACTGTTTCGTTGTATCACAACGCATCAGTGCGGCTAGACATAAATATATACATATATGTATATATATATATATATATATATATATATATATAAACATCAACAATGAATAAATACAGTTAATCAATAAAATGCAAAAAAAAAAACAAAAAAAAAAGAGCCTTACAATAATTAACAATTTTCATATTGTGTTTAATCAATGTTAGCTTAACGCTGGCTTGAAAATAGGTGATGAGTGTACATTAAATGTCTATAGAAAACTTATAAGCCATTCATAATTCAAGCATTGTTCATCTCTTCTCGCGTCTTTTTCGAGGAGTACACAGATACTCGTGAAAATAAAGTATTATATTTTCGTAGGAGAGAAAGAAATCAGTTGATATTCCTCATATCCTTTCATCGTAGATGTAACTTCTTAATCTGCTCACTTTTTACATTGTATCGTAGATTTCCAGAAATTTGTCAGACTTATCTGTAAATTTTCTCACAGTTAGAAGTTTCTCTATTCGCCTACATAAATATTTTTTACCTGAGCCGTTTTACCCGTAAATTTTCAGTGTCAAACTTTCCATGTACACGTAAAATAATGAACAAATATATCAATCGCGCCAAGCAGTGCATATAGGAAAGCTATATGTATTTTTCTGTCTTTCGCACTCCCATATATTTTCTTCATCGCACAAAATATTTTAATCACGGTTACGCGAAAAAGATCTGCCTGTTGCATTGCAGACAACAGGATAAAATACTAGAGGTTAGATAGCACGAGTTCCTTCATTATATAGTAATATCCAAAGTTTAATAAGATTCTTTGAAATCTGCAAATTCCGATTATACTGCACACTTTGAACACACAATATTACGGTAAATATATATATACGCTTGCTTCCTGTTTCTACATGATGGAGAAAAATGACTTTTTATCCTTAGATTTTATTCGCAGCACACCCATACATAGATCCACACACATACACCCCCACATATATATATATATATATATATATATATATACACATATATATATATATATATATATATATATATATATATATATATATATATAGAGAGAGAGAGAGAGAGAGAGAGAGAGAGAGAGAGGGGGGTAAAGAGAGAGAGAAAGAGAGAGAGAATAAATTACAAAAATTATATTCCAAAATTCGTGAGGCTTACCCTCTTATAATTTATTGCTTTAATTCAGTTTAGTTATATAATCCTAGACAGTATCTGCTTCGTAGCAACAAAATTACTCATAAATTCAATACGGCGTAATGGAAAAATATAAAGGTATTTTCAGATTCTCTTCCAATTTTCGGATTTTATATTGTCAAATCACACTTAATTTCCTTTTGACAGATAGATTGTTGCTATTTCTTCTGATGAGTTTAGGGCATAATAGATTCCCTGATTGATATTATAATTAAGTGATTGTTTTTACGAAACAGATACTGTAAAGAATTGTATAAGTAAACTGAATTAAAGGAATTAATTATCAGCTGGGCAACATCACAAATTTTGCAATATAACTTTTTGTCATTTAATCTCTATATGGCTCTCTAATCACATTGTGCTTCTTAAATAAGCATTGATATATACTATAAGAAAATATATTTCTACAGAAATATATTTATACATATGATATATATATATATATATATATATATATATATATATATATATGGTGAGTCTCTCATTGAAGACCAAGAATGTGGTCCAGTATGCAAACTTCAACAATTCCTTAGCTCTGTGATACCACATGCATCATTGCAATCCTCTAGACGTCCGGCACACTCCTCCGCAGATTGTGAACTTACATATGCTTGTCGGTCAAAGATGCCTTCTCGAGTGAACAGATACACTGCTTTTTGCGTGAGTTAAAATCATAGTGGCATATATATTCATCTTTTTGGTGGATTTTATTGTGATTTGCCTTCATCTTTGCACGAAGGGCGCCCCTGTGACGAATGCGATTATGTTCAAATTCTCTGGCTCCTAGAAAACACATCTTCGTCCATACTCGGCGATCCCCTGCTGCAAACTCCAAGGAACTCCGAGAAATTTCACAAAGCTTCGTGTTGACTTTTTGTTTTTCTTTGTAACGAAGCAGTGGACGCCGTATTGGTTGCAAGAATTTATCAGTTTCCCATAAAAACGTGTATAAGAACCCTTGAGTCATCTATACTCAAAAGATGGCCCGACCACCTCATTCTTAATCTGATTAAAATTGATTAAATACAAGTAATTCACTATGTGGAACACGATTCTACCATCCAACATTGCAAGTAGAAAGCAGGCATCTCATATGGAAGGAATCAAGCAAATTTGTATGCTTGCGGTACAAGGTCCACGTTTCGGCACCATACAGAAGATTAGGCAGAACAACAGATTTTTAGACAGTCAGCTTTACATTTAGAGAAACATCATGGCTGTCCCAGAGTCTGGGTTGCAACCTACCAAATACCTCGCTAGCTTTATTAATTCTACTTTGGATGTCTTTTTCAAATGTAGCATGCTCAGACACTGCAGGTCCGATGTATGTAAAAGAAGATATTGTTTTCCAAACTTCACTATTAACATATACCACTGGTTTTGAAGAGGGCATAGCGTTTGATTTTGGCTGGTGAATAATTTTAGTCATTTTTATATTAGTTGTAAGACTGAAGAGCTGGCATGTCCCAGAATAGCTATTGAGGATGTTCTGCATGTCTTCAAGACTATGGGTGACAAGATCACAGTCATCAATATAAAGGAGATCAAGAACAATCTGCAGAGTATCTATTTTGTTTTGGCCTTGAACCGTTGTTTGTTAAATAATTATCCACTTTATCGAGACTCAACAACTACAACTGAGGTGTTCCTGAAAGCTGTCTCAAGCATCACCGAAAAGAAAATACCAAATAGGATCGGAGCAAGGACATATCCTTGCTTAGTTCCATTTGAGACTCAAAATGGTTCACTTTGTTCAGAGCCATATCGTACTGCCACCGCTATTCCCTAGTGATTGAAGACAATCACATTCAACATCCTGTCTTGAAGAACACCCACTTTGAAATGGGACCTCTTTAGGTTTTGGTAGAATTATTTAAAATCACACCTATCCGCTGCATATTTTAAGGTTTTTGTTTCCGCTCCCACCAGGTTTGTTTCATTTTCCGGAGCCGAGATCGTGACCAACCTTTTGGCCATTTTGAAAGCCTTGTGTTTCACTGAAGAATTTTTTGTCAGTAATCCATACTTGATGGGTTTGATGCATGCTATTGAGCAGAAGCATGATAGTTTGATGCATGTTATTGAGCAGAAGGACGATAGTTGGATCATTTTCATCAAACCAATCTTGGGCTTTCCTTCGAACATATCCTAACGACTCCTTGGAAGAGTCATCCGCTACAGTTTTAATCCCTCTCCAATATGCATCAATGTCATTCCCACATACAACGGAGGGCATCTTTTCATCAGTAGCCTTTTGCAACGAGTACATTGTCTCCTTAAACTTCAATTTGCCTAGATCAGTTCTCTTGATGGAAGAATTACGTTGATTTCGAACCGGGTGCTTTATTGTCATTCTGACTGTGAAGCACATCAATTTATGGTCTGAGCAACATTTCCCGATACAGTAAGAGCGTGTAAAATGTATATCTAGTCTATCAGAACAACGTTCAATGACACAGTCAATGAGATGGTAATGATTAGACCGGGGATGTTGCCAACTGGCTTTCTTGCAATAACACAGCAAAAATACCGTATTAGATTAAAGATCAATTTCATGCAAAGAGATAATAAGAGAACACAATTTTTGTTGACTTTAACAATTTCATGTTAACCATTGGTTCACACCCACACACACACACACACACACACACACACACACATATATATATATATATATATATATATATATGTATATATATATATATATATATATATATATATATTGTGTATTGTGTAAGAGAGAGAGAGAGAGAGATGGGGGAGAGCGAAGTAGAGAGAAATGGATATTATTTACTTCCGAAGCTTGCCGGCAATCATCAAATATTTCTCTTCGAGAAAAACCTATAATGATCCATAGAGTCGGAGTATGATTTCTAGTGCTCACCACCTTCTTCGACAACTTTTTCCAACTTATTTTGCGCTATCGCAAAACCCGTATTTAATTCACCATTGTGTCATCTGAGGACCTCACTGCGGTTGTTGCTCGTTTTGACATTATATGCGACTATGAAGAGAAATGACTTTTATCGTTATATTTCGTTCGAAGAACACACACACATACATACATACACACAGATATATATATATATATATATATATATATATATATATATATATATATATATATATATAACGAGAGATAAAGAACGAAAAAGAGAGAAAAGTACAGAGAGAGAAGGAGGGAGAAAGAGATTGGTTAATTGTTATACACATGCTTCAGGAATTCATACTCTCAGAGAATCGTCAGGCTAAAATATATATAGACGATTCTCTAGGCGCATGAAACGCTGAATTCTGTGTGTAGTGTTATTTTAATAAATATATATTAATTAGTTACTACCTGGTGGTACTCCTGTACTTCATTAATTATTGAAAATACAGAAAAAATAGTCACGCCGGTCATTAGAAAAGATTTTTCTTCGATAAAAATCTCTGAGTTCATTGGCCTGAGAGAATGAGCTACTCTCCAAAGATTTATAATACTCACAGCCTCTTTCGATAATTTTTGAAAATTAGTTGGCGCTATCGCAAAAAAGAATCTGCCATTCATTAATATAACGCAGATACCATTGGCCCTCACTTGACTTTGAGTAGCATTAAACCTCCCTAGCCCCAGTCCTCTTTGCATTCATTCAGTGGAGTTCCTGTTCGTGCTTTCTTGCTTCGGTCCTGTAATGTTTCTTTTCTCGATTAATTGTTATGATGTGACAGAAGCTGAAATCTCCTTGAAAACAACCTGTGGTGTATTTTGGAAGCTGGGTGGCAACAAGTCCCCCAGGATTTCCAGTACTCTCCACCTTTTTCGATAACATTTGCAAATGAATTTGCGTTATCGTAACAGCCGCTTACCGTTAATTTTTCCCTGGCAGCGGCTATTGGTATCCACTTGAATTTGAGTGGCGATAAGCCTCCCTAAGGTATCAGTTCTCTTGACACTTGTCCAGTGGAGGTCTGGTCTGCGCTCTTTCCTCAGTCTTTTCGTCCTCTTTCTCCCTTCCCGACTATTTGGCATTACTCTTGGGGGGCGTGATGGGGGAATGGAAGGTTATAAGAGAGGGGATAGAGAACATAGATCTGGGGTTTCACTGGTCTTGGTTGCATCTGCAATAATTTTTCTGGCCCGTGCATGTGGCTTATGTGTATTAGTCTCCACATTCTAGCGGTTTCCTTAATATTTCAGCTGTTATTCTTATTCGTTGTATCTTTCCAGTCATCCCTCTGATTCCAATTTTACCCATCACATGTTACCACAGGAAAATATTAGTAAAAATCTCACTTACCCCCATGGTTCATAAAAGATTGTGCAGATCCCATTGCACAAAGACAGTATGCATTCCGTCGCTTCGGTCGTCATAAATCACATACAGATAGGCAAAAATTCATAGATGCTTGAAATAAATTTAGAAGAGAAATAGTGGCAGTCACGAAAAAGCATGTAGAAACAAGTAGGAAACGCATAGGTTCGCAAAAGAAATAAACTTGTGATTTCGGGACAATCTATAATAGTGTACTGGATAAAGGGCACTCAGTAATTACCCCACTCTCCAAGACCAGAAAGTGAATGCACGTTATCTGAGAAGACGGGACTTCTTGCCTGGCGATTCACCTTCAATTCGACCTAAGAACCAAAAAACACTCTCTTGAAAGTCAGGTCCGCGATATCATAAAAATAATTAGACACTTCCAAAGCATGGGGGTCCGATATCATTCCTGCTATACTTATTAAGACAGTTTCAGCTGAGCTAGCCACCGTACTTTCCAAGCTCTACAAAAAACTTACTTGATGAATCTTGCTCCCCTAATGGCCTCTGTTATACCCGTGCACTAGAATTCTGGAGAAAGGACTGTTCTTGTCAATTACCGCCCTTTCAGCCACCTCTCCGTCCTCGCTAAAATTTTGAAGACGCTAATTATGCAAACACTAGTCCACCACCATGCAAAAGCAAATTTCTATCTGACAAGCAGGACGGATTATAGCAATGCTGTTCTACTACAGGTATTGTAACGGATGTACATAACTCAAGACTATAGCAGACTCGTTAGAAATGACATCCGCACCGTAGTGGAATGGGGCATCTCATTGGTAGTAACATTTAATACGAGTAAGACTAAGCTGTTCTCCCTAAACTATTCAATATGCCCCTTCAATCACCGATATTCATGATAAATGAGCCCCTGCCTGATTCATTCTTTCTTCAAACTCCTCCGGCTTACATTCAAGAGCAATATGAACTGAACAAATACATTGTGAACAAAGGACAGTTTGAAGACTGCTGCAAAGAAGGTGGGTTCCTATTAATGAGCTAAAAGAATACTCACACTTGAGAGTACCATGGAATTCTACAAGGCCACGATTCACCCATGCATGGAGTAGTGTTACCACATCTGGGCTGGTGCATCTAACAACAGCCTCTCCCTTTTTTTATAGGGTCCGAAAAGAGTTTTTCATCTCATAGTTTCCACTTTGTCAACTAAGCTCACACCCCTGTCCCATAGCCGCTATTTTGCCCGTCTTTGCCTTTTTACAAGTGTTTAATGGAATGCGCTATGATGGACTCGTTGCACTTGTGTCATCTTGCTGTACGTATCTGGACTAACCCGCTTAGCAACAAATTTCACCTGCTCACTGCTGAAGTCCCTAAATACTAGAAAGCTTTATATTCTATAGTTTTCCCTCGAATAGCTGGACTTAGGAATTAACTACTTGTTACCTGCTTCCCTGACTGTACTGATATGCAGTAGATAACATGTAATTTAATATATCTTTTAAATTTTTCCTAGACCTGGTCCCATATAGTAGCCTCTTAAATCCAAGTGGGGATATGCCTTATTTAAGGTGTGCGTGAGTAAAAATATTGTATTTTTTTATTTTTCTTTACTGCCGTATTATGACATATAGCTAAACAAATAGAGAGCAAAAAGAAGTAGTTTTTTTTTTTACTAAAGGGTCATCACTTACCAAGGCCCGGAGACCATACGAGGATAAGGCCCCAACTCTCTTCCTGATCAATGATCTCCCAAAAAACATGCTTAAATCATTCGTTGACATCTATGCTGATGACACGACCATCTATGGCAACACATCAAAGGCCGTAAATGACAAAGTTCTCTCTAATTCTCTCTCCTCTGATCTTGCGCGCGTGGTACAATGGGGGAAGATGTGGATGGTCACTTTTAATGCATCCAAAACCAAGCTTCTATCTTTACATCATCAACGCTCTGATCCCCATCTGGCGTCAATTGAAATGAATGGCTCTCCTCTAGGAGAAACCACATGTTTTGACAAGCTTCTGGATTTGGCATTTACTCCTGATCTGAAATGGAACACGTACATCAAATCTGTTGCTAGGGACGCTGGTAAAATGGTGAGATCATTCTACCGCTCCAGAAGATATCTCACTACTGATGCAATTTTCTAACTATATAAAAGTATGGAGTACTGCTGCCACGTCTGTGCAGGCGCTGCTAAAAACAGCCTATCCTGCCTTGACAGAGTACAAAATAGACTTTGTGGTTTAGTGGGGATGCCCTTTTCTCTTCCTGCAACCTCTCCCCCATACAAGAGACGTTGCGGGCCTATCTTTGTTTTATCGTTATTCTCATTGCAGGTGCTCGTCTGAGCACGAATCCATCGTCCCCCCTCGCCAATCGATCACAAGAAACAGCCGTCTGGCTGACACTACTGTCAATAATTTTCCCCACTCTTTATCTGTGTCTAAATCTAAACGTAGATCCCATGAGCAGAGCTCCTTTCTTAGAATTGCACGCCAGTGGAACACTCTGCCGCTTGTCTGTTTTCCACCTAACTACAACTTGGACGTCTTCAAGTCCAACATAAACAAACTCCTGACAAACCGCCCCCTTAAGTAAGACACGCTATCAAAACTCCCAATACTAATGATTACTACAATACTATATCCATGATTACTGTACACGCAATAACCCTTACTCCTGAGTGACCTTCGGGCCTTGATAATTTGTGACCTCCATGTAAAAGAAAAAAAAGTGTTACTGAGTGTACAGTAATTAATCGGTAATTTCTTAGTAAACGTTACTTGTAGAAAGTACTTGGTAAATTTGATTATTTAATAGTACGGCTTATCAAGAATGTGTTTACTTTGAACTTGAAAACAGCAAAATTGTAGTAGAGCTGGAAAACGGACTACCGGAAGAGAGTTCCTCAGGCGTGCAGTTCTGAGAAAGAAGCTTTTTCATGGAATCTACGTTTTGGTTTAGGCACGGAAAAAGAGTGGGGAAAATTATTGACAGTGGTTTCAGCTATACGAGTGTTTTTGTGAACAATTGGCGAGAGGGGGCCATACAATGGAGCTCGGGCAGGCACTTGCCATGAAAATAACGATAAAGCAAAGACAGACTCGCAACGTCTCCTCTGTGGGAATGATGCTGAGGGGAAGAGAAAATCCCCCCCCACTGATAACAGCAATTAATAGTTATACTTATTATTTTTACCCCCCCCCCCAAAAGTTTTCGCACTTGCTCGCTAAAATAATCGGTTTAACTAGCAGAAAGCATGTTCATATTGTGTCTGAGCGTAATAAGCTCCTATTAAGAAAAGAATAATCACACCTCCTGCCATTGTGTGTACAAGTTAAAAATATTTATTTTATTTCATTTGGGGGGGGGGAATATCTTTGAACTATTTAAAACTATATGAATGGATGTTAAACTGCTCTTCTCAAACGATCCACATTTTCAAAAGTGCTATTTTTATATATGTATTTAATTTTGCCATTTCTCCGATCTCACTTTCCCAGAACCATTTTTGCTGGTGCCATTTCCCCTAAATTCATATATACATAGCGACATATATTAGACTTGGTACAATTTATCGGAATCAGAAACCAGATTATCGGAACTTCAAATTAATTAATATATATATATATATATATATATATATATATATATATATATATATATGTATGTATGTGTGTGTTTTTGTCATGTCTGTGAGTGCCCTTATAGTAGCGTTGATTTAATTTTAATTAAATAAAATACGATGTAAGGGATGTGATTCCGTAATACAAAGGCTGATTTAATATGAATAAAATAAAATACACATCAGATATTTTACTTGGTGGAAATTTATAATTTAAATAGATTTGGAATCAAATTCAATTTGCAGAGGTTCGTTCATCTTTTTTCTATCTTTTTTCTTCTTCTCTCTTGTCATGTCGTAAAGTTGAACCCAGATCCATGATGTTTATCACACACAGTCAACGCAATGTTCCAGCATTTAAAAATACAACCGCTCATAGACAACGCGCGTTTAATATTAATACATACTGTGGTTCGAATCTCACAAAATATTATTAGGAGCTAACATTATATAAGACAATCCTAACTTAAAAGAGAATAGCTCAATATATTTGATACATCGAGTGGGATTTATAGATATATTTTTTAATCACATTTAATTCAGAAAAATATAATTTTTTAAAACGGAAATTTATTATTTAAGCAAAGGATACAATCGGCGTTTTTTTTTTTCCTTAAGTCATGGATTTTCGATATAGGCTCATTTCCTCAGAAGTCATTTGTAAATAGTAGATCTAATTCCAAATAATTTTACTAATAAATATACTAATATATAAACTAAGAAAATATATAAAAAATTATATCTTTCAAGGAACATAGAAGAAGAAAATAAAGGTAGAATCTATTATTTCACTTGCATCGGTGGGAGTTACCCCCCTTTGTTCAATGTTTAAAATGTAAACTCTCGGATATAAACGAGAATACACAAGACTCGGGCGGTCGGCCATTTTGGGTCTAAACGATGATTTCTCGTGTCCTCTTGTTAATGATAGAAACGAAGCAAAACAGAAACAAAGAAAATATATGCCCTGGAAATCATTCTATAGCGCGGGTGGTGTGATCAATGTCCGAGTTAGTTGAATAAATCGATATTGTAGGTAAATTCCAATTTATTGTAAAGCAGGTTGGTTCTTAGTGATAAATGTTTTGAGCATGCAAAGTCTGAGATATATTCCGATTCATTCTTCTGGTTTAATCCCCGCATGAAGTGCCCACTGATAGTGTTCTCTAATATAGACTAAAAGTTCCGTAATATTTTTTCATAAAAAAGTCGGGGTAGTTGGAAATTTTATAATCATATATTTTAAAAGTTGAACTTAAAATAAAGATACAATAAGATAATGTAAATAATATACAAAATATATGTTATCATCTCTTCCGTTTCCCCATCTCTCTTTCCCAGCATGTAATTATGCTGGGAAAGAGAGATGGGGTAGGAGAGATTCAGAACCTTATTTATATACTAAAATATTCGATTAGGTGGGAAGGGAGGGCAAGACATATACAGAAAAATAAATCGAATACCTATATGTTAAGGGAAACACGCTGGAGTGTATTGTTTAATTCCATTTTTACAACAAACAAGGCAAAGTAACACTTTGAAGTCGGGTGCATATATTACAGGAATGTTATGAAGTAAAATGAGTAGCAAGATGGCTGTTCACATTGCATTTGATCTTTAGTATAGTTGGGAAAGCAGAATCCAGGAAGGGATTTCCAAAGTCTAGCAGTTCTGGGGAAGAAAATAATTGAAGTAGACGGATCTCGAGTGTGAAGGCGCGGGATTTAGCTGCTTGTCGGATTTGTCGACAGTATTAACGTCGCGGTGGTACAAGTGCGTGTAGTTCGTCAGAGCATTCACCATTAAAATACTTTTAGAACAGGCAGAGGGATGCAACATTTTGTCGATGGGACGTAGGTGAAAGCCTATGTGACAGTTCAGGATCTATCAAGTTTGCGACTCTATTTTGAACCCTGCCCAGGAATGAGAGACAAGAGGGAGATGCACCAGCCCAAATGTTAAAACAGTACTCCACACATGGGCGAATGTCGGCCTTATAGAAATACAGGATACTTTGAGGCGTAAGTAGTTCTAGTACGGTAGAGAGAGCTGCCTTGGCAATGCTCTCAATGTATATATTCATGTTCCCTGTGGACTTAAGCTCGAAGATTTAAAAAAAATCAGATTATGTGTTTTTGGCTAGTGCTATTGGTGGTAGGGAAGGTTTCTTGTAAATATTGAAGGAAACGAGCTGAGACTTGGCAGCATTGAATGTGATCATCCATTTTTGTACCCATTCTACTACAGATTGGAGGTCTTTCTCTGTTGTTTCGACTACTTCCTTAGACATGTGTTTCTTTCTTTTCCCCTCGTGTCTGTCATAGAGAGTAGTGTTATCAGCAACAATACCCATCTCAGAAGCAATTTTATTAGGGAGGATATTTATGAATATAAAAAATAATAAGCTCCCAGGATAGATCCCTGAGGTACTCCCGCATTTATATCATATTGTTTAAATGTACGACTGTTAAACACAACCTACAGTTTTCTCTTGCTTAAGAAGGATTTAATTACACTATGTATTCTTCCAGTGATATCATATAGTTTGATTTTCCTTAGAAGACCATCGTGCCAGTCCCTATCAAAACCCTCAGATATATTGAGGACTACCGCTCTATACTCCCCTGCTTTGTCCAGTGAACGGTATATATGTTAAGAGATTACAAATAGGATATCTGCTTGGAACGGGTTTGCATAAATCCATATGGATTATCTGTCAGAAGTTCAGCAGCTGTAAGATGAAGGACTAGAGCTGGATAAATTATGGGCTCATATAGATTGGCGAAAACCAGGAGGATGGTAATGGATCGATAATTTAATGGGCCAGTTCCTACTCCAGAATTCTTCAAAATTGGTGCCACAGAGACAGTTTTTCAGAAGTCAAGAAAGCAATAGTAGTTAAGGCATTTGTTTAAAGTTTAGAGAGAACTTGAGCAATCTCATCGGAGCATATTCTTTTATAGCACAGCCGGGATTAGATCAGGTCAATATGCTTTGAGTGGTCTAAGTTTTTTATGATAACATATATCTGAGAATGTAACCATTGTTCAATTTATAAATGTCCATTTTGAAATGAATTTTGAATAATATATATATATATATATATATATATATATATATATATATATATATATATATATATATATATATATAAATATTGTTAGGAGTAGAATATTTATTTCTGGGCGTCTTACAATCTAATACAATTCTGCGAACAGTTTTATTTCATACTAGGTTGCGCCGACTCGATACACGCAAACACCGAGTCAAACACAAAATCGAATACACTCAACAGCGTATTGCCATCAACTTTTACCCTGTGAACTCAGAGTATGGGAGATTTCCATATGCACGAAACAAAAAACAAAAAAAATACCCTAATAAAGGGTAAGGATAATGCGTAAACCTTGGATAAAATGATTAAAATTATTAGGAACTTGCCAGGATTCGAACCTGGAATTTTCTTATCCGTAGTCAGACGCGTTATAAATTGTACGACAATTCCTGTACGCATATTGAAAGATGTTTCCTCGATTGTATACGGACAGTGCTTAATTCCCTTGCCATGGCAGAATACTTTTTCGACAAGTTTACGAAACGGTCCAAAGACACTTCTTTCGTTTTTTTTTTTATTTTTGTGACGCGCTGTTGTTCGTTACGAACACACACACAGAGACACACAGACACCCACTTATATATATATATATATATATATATATATATATATATATATATATATATATATATATATATATATATATATATATAAGGATATTCTAGGGAATAAAAAAACATTTCAATTCGGTGCATCCGTTCAAAAGTTTCATTGGTATAAGCACAGACAGAAAAATAAATAAACCAACATTTAGAATTTTTTACTACCATAGATTACGATTATCAAAATGATCGCATGCATGTAAAAAAAATTCTCTTAAAAAATAACATTCTCGTGCAAAACATAGAAAAAGCTTAGGACTTCGATCTTACTTGAAAAGTTGAATTTTTCATACCAATCTGATTATTCACCTTTCTGAAATATAATTTCATAGTGTATAACACCACGCATATACGTTGTCATACTCAAAGTGAAATTAAAACGTTCTGAATATTTAGAAATGGATAGATAATTTGGAAGGTTAATATTGCATGAAAAATAATAGATTTCTTAATTATAATGAAAGTAAGTAGTCTTCGTATGAATATGCCGAAATATAAACTAATTGTCCAAAATATAGCACGTTTACGGATGTGAAAACGACTAATAATTACATATATCTTTAATCGATTATTATATAGCGTGCTAATTCAGGGCTAAACAATACACAGTTGATTGTATAGAATAATAAGAAATAAGATAATCAAACTATTACGTTGTGAAAATTCATAATTGGTACGACGCACAATTAAAAGTTATTATTTTTATTTAATTGATTTTAAATGCACTGATATTTTCCTATTTTGTATGTTTTGTTGTGGGTATTCTCTCAACTATTATGAACGATTTTATATTTCACTGATTCAAGCGTATATTTATAAGTATAGCTACACACGCACACACACATATATGTGCGTGTGTGTGAGTGTGTGTGTGTGTGTATTTGTAGTTCGTCTGTATTTATTGGTAAGTTCATATTTGTGGGCTGAATAAATTAAGTATCGTTGTTGTTCTTTTCTAACGTGCTGGCATAGCCCAAGTGTTTGGAAATCATAGCTAGATTGTTTACTGATATCACTACACTTACACTTCTGGCTAAAAGAATTGCAGATGAAGAATAAAGAAAACGTTCCAAAAATGAGACATATTGATTATCTATAACTATTAACGTGCTAACTTTAATACACACACACACTCACACATACACACACACAGACACACACACACACACACACATATATATATGTATATATCTATATATATGTATATGTGTGTGTGCGTGTGCGTGTGTGTACGTCTGCGTGTGAATAATTGAAAGAGAGAGAGAGAGAGAGAGAGAGAACGAGGGAGAGAGAGGCATGGAGTATTGTATCCAGCTGATTTGCTGCCCTTATAATTTGACTATTCCCTCCCAAATCGCCTTTTTATGACGTTGTGTTGTACTTTGCTCGATTCGTTCCACGGTTTTTTAATTGTTTTATGGTTTCCATATCATAAATAGTCTTTTCCGTTTCATCTACATACTCGATAAAAAAACGAGCAATCTTTGCTTGCTTTCGCCCCTGTCAGCCATAAAAGACGGATATTTTGCTGAGACGGACTCGAAAGCACCCCATTGAAAAATTTTCTTTACATTTTTTTTTTATTTATTCACGATTGTTATCTATAAAATTTACCACGCTGGTTACTTTTCGCCGTCATTTAAAAAAGGGTTCCTTTCAGTTGTTCAGGTCTTTAGTTTATCTGATATATTACAAACTTAAAATCGAGCTAATTATTCGGCCTACTAATATAGAGCACTTTTCTTAGTTGTTAAGAGCGTCACTGTGTTATATTTCACGAATACAATATCTTTGCGTAAGCGATGGATAGATTGCTTGATTGTCTATGGTTCCAGATGAGCATTGTCGTAAGTTAACTGTTTCAATCCTACCACACTAAAGCGAGGCTATTACTTGGCCAAAACCCGGTTAGACACCAACAATTATTGAAGCCGGTAATTACGGGGAATACAGTTAAAATACTCCACCTGCCTATTCCGTCGCGGTTAATAAACAGAATAGTGGCAGAGGATGAGTTGTCCGAAACGTGATGTAACAACGACTAAGAAGATGAGGATAACAGCCCGCAAAAAAATAAATACACACATTACTAGGAGTGTCAGAGGTCGCCATAAAAAGGAGAGATTAATTATATTCGCTATATGTCGAAGCTCATAACAACATGAATAATGTAATTTAACCCCTAATTATTTTTCAATACAAGCAACAAAGACAAGTATTAAAATGATAAAAAGGTGTAATCGAAAAATATACAATTTCTTTTTTAATAAGTTTTATTTAAAAAAAGATTTCACGAAATTCAATAATTTTTTTACGTAATCTAAATATAATAAATATATATAAATTCAAACAAAACACCTACCTATCTAAAATACTAATCAATGGGTGCTTCAATTCTTCCTTTATAAAAAATTATCCATATTTATATTTTATATTCGATGCACTTTTTAAATAAAATAATGATTTTAAGCAACCATTTGAAAAGACTTCCATTCTGTAAGCGATTACCCGGTGTTTGCGAAACGGTGTTTCCTTGCTTTCTTGCAGGTGTCAAATACGGGTGCCTAACACAATCATAATGAATTATTTCAAAAACATAAATACAACACATAGGCGTAAGCCATCGAACCTTTTGCATGAAACATCGGCACCGTACTTGAAAAATGATCGTATTTCACATATCAGTTTTTGCCGTTTAAATATAATCCAGTCGACCAATTTTCTATTTTTTTATTCCCTTTGATTTAATATATTTTATTTGTACTTCATGCAGTGACTTTCTTAAATAAAAAAATAGAATGAAACAGAAAAAAAAAATTATTGTATATGTTCACTTTTTTCATCACAATATTAAAAAAAAGTGAGGTTTCATTTTAAAAAAATCAACGTGGGTTTAAAAAAAAAAGGCTTGTAACTGTTGATTTTATACGTAAATTTGCACAAAACTATTGTTTTGTTGTTTTAAATGAACTTATTTTGTTCATTGATCTTTTATCTTAAATTTGTGATATATAAATCTGAGGTAAGAAAATCATTTTCATTTTAATAGACGTTTAAAATGGGGGGGGTGAATTAAAAAAAGTTTCTCTAGAATATTATATTTTATTTATAAGCGTCATGGCATAAAATTTCACATTAAACCTGCAAATATTGTATAAATTGAACTAATAGAACAATTTGGATAAATTTTTAAATAGAAAAAATTAAAAAAAAATTAACTTGTAAAATTCAATTCATGTAATTAAACAGAAAAAAATGTCTGCATGAGCCCACGCATCAACTTTGAAAACACTGGTTGATAAAAAATCAAATAAATAATATTTCTATAATTTTTCAAAAACATTAATAGTTTATTTTTTAAGTAAATTCCATAAAGAAATTAAACAAACCACATTAAAATAAAAATTGCGAGTTTTTTTAAAAATTTTATTTGCAGTTTTCTGTTAAAGATGTCAAAAATCCCCCCCATATTCTGACACACCTAACAAATTACTCATCTGAAATGATTCAAATATATATATATATATATATATATATATATATATATATATATATATATATATATATATATATATATATATATACTAGGCACCGCCAAAACTGGGGGGGGGGCAGGTCAGTACTTTTTGACGGACCGTCTTTTTAAAAATCTACCAAAAATCAGGTAATTATCCGATCAATACGAAATTTTCAGCGATTATTAGGAGAAGAATGAACTTTATAACAGTGTACTTATTTTTCATAAACGATATTTATATATATATATTTTTTTGCTTACAAACCCCCCCTTGTTTTGAAGTGGGAACAAATATGCTTAAAATAATCATCTGAAACCGAACAAAACATATTGTGTTGTTGTAAGAGACAGAATTATAGATTAAAAAAAAAACAAACAAAAAACATTGTTTGCATACCTTATTTTGACGTCTGAATATCAGAACTTCGATTGTGTTTAATTATCCCGCTTTTGAGTTTTGAAGTGTGAAATTCGGTGAATATGTTAAGTAAAATAATTAATTTAAGTTAAGCAAAACAAAAAAAAAATTTTTTTTATATTTATACGAAAAAAGCCATTTTAAAATTTTTGATAAATAAATTAACAATTTTTTTTTAGCGAGCCGAATAATGCATGACCATTATTAAACAGAGCATGCTTTGAATAATCGATACAAAAAAAAAAATTCGATAAATATTGTGCCCTTTGTGTTAAAAATAGCATCATTTTTTTCGATCTCGTTTGAAAACGTTTGCCGCCTTTCGACTACGGTGGACCAAACGCGCTGAAATAATTTTTTTTTATTCTGCTTTAAATTGCCCCCTCCCCCCATTTTGGGGAGCCTGGCCCCCACACACATACACATTAAAAACCAAACTCATACAAATGGTCACCCATCTGGTACTGGCCAGCCTCAGCTTAATAATACATTGAAATTTTCGTCACTGAAAAATAAGTTTTTTTGGCCTGTTTGGTCTTCCATAGTTTTCGTCTCAATCAAAAGAAAACGTAAACAGAGTCGATCTGAACTCTACGGCGACGCGAAATGTCTGGTTACCTATATGAATAAGTGGAATTATTTGAAATTCAGGTACTTATATTATAATATTTTTGCATATTCTCTTAGAAAATCATCCTAAATCTTAGTTAGACAATAAATGAATAAATAAATTATTTCAAAACCCCTTTTTTAAAAATATTTAAGTACGTTATTTGTGCAAGACAAAAAATATCAATTGTTAACTTTTTGGGAAAATTTAACATTTAAAATTGAATTAAAAATAGTAGAAAAAGTTTTACATTATTCTGTTTTCTATATGATAAAATTCTGAGTTTTATCTTTCTGGAAAAAAAAAGTTACTCAGAAATAATGGATTGTAATAAATGTAATTTAGTTTTAAAAAACAACAACAACTTGATTTTGCGGCCATTTTTGGCGGTGCCTAATATATACATATATATATATATATCGACATTCAGTACTGTTGCGTTGTATCACACACCATCAGGGCCGATAGACAAGCACCTGTCCCTAGCCGCGGATTGAACCTAGAACCATCGCATTGACCGTCGGCAGGTTTACCCATCAACCCACGGGAGCGGTACCCTCAAATAGCCTCGACATATGTCTATTTTAAACAAGCATCCGTTCACCACTTTTATAGTGCTCCAACCTCTTATTTGTAAACACACCCCGGGATACAGCAATAACTAGTTTAATGGTTGAGATCGTAACATAAAGTCGTCATATAGCAATGCATAGGAAAAATGTATACTGCATATATTAAAAGTTAGTAACAAAATAATGCGCAGTATATAATAAACGTATATATATATAATAAACAATATTATAAATAAAAACGTAAGAAAGGGCAAATAACGTAAACAGTGGCCGGAAAACATCGTATCCCACATCGAAAGCTTAAAAAACCCGTATGCCAGGGCCACCGTCTCCTGGAGCTCTACGGTATACATACACACATATGTGTGTGTGTATATATATATATATATATATATATATATATATATATATATATATATGTATATATACACACACATTGGTGTGTGTGTATATATATATATATATATATATATATATATATATATGTATATATACACACACACCAACCCACACACGCACACATATATATATGTGTGTGTATATATATATATATATATATATATATATGTATATATACACACACACCAACCCACACACCCACACATATATATGTGTGTGTGTGTGTATATATATATATATATATATATATATATATATATATATATACATATATATACACACACACCAACCCACACACCCACACATATATATGTGCGTGCGTGTATATATATATATATATATATATATATATATATATATATATATATATATATATATATATATGTATGTATGTATGTATTCATTGATTATTTTAGTAAATAATTAGGTCAGTCCCGTTAAGAAACTTTTTTTTTATTATCGTTGAGCAGTTTCACTTAAAATAAAGTCGGTCAATTTAGCGGGTGCGCAGATCATCTTATAATGATTAGATATATCTGACTGATGTCAAGAATATTTCAAAAATAAATGTGTATATTTTAATTTCATTTCTTGCGATTAGCGGTGGCTGTATGGATTTGGTCATTGCTAATACAGTCAGAGCTGGCTTCCTTGCCCGGTTCGGATCTCGACCGGTATTTATTGTGACACCCTGCACTGGTGATTCCCGCCTGAAAGCATGAAACACAACCGTCAGTTGGTATTTCATGACTATTATAATAAATGCTTATATATATATATTTTTTTTTTTTCTTTTATTACATTTTCACCCCAAACAAGGCATATTGCCACTTTGGTGTAGGGGGCTACTATCATGGTCAGCAACTTCTGGGGCACTATGTAGGGATTTGGGCAGCAAGATGTCGGTCCACGTTGTACTTGAACTTCTGCATGTCAGTACATTTAGAGAAGCAGGATCCTGGAATGGAATTCCAGAGTCTAGCGGTTCTGGGGAAGAAACTACTGGAGTAGAAATATATTTTAAATCTAGGGGTCTCTACTGTGTGTAGGTGGGATTTAGCTGCCTGTCGGGTTTGTCGAGGTTGTCTGCGTCGTGGGGGTACACGTTTCTGCAGTTCGTCAGAGTATTCACCATTAAAATTCTTGTAGAACAAGCTGACGGACGCAACGTTTCGTCGATTGGACAGAAGCTGAAGCTTACATGCCAGTTCAGGACCTATCAGATTGGCGACTCTTTTTTTTAACCTTGTCTAGGAGCGAGAGACTAGTAGTAGACGCGCCATCCCAGATGTGACAACAATACTCAATACATGGGCGAATGGTGGCCTTATAGAGATACAGGCTACTTTCAGGTGTCAGTAGTTTTCTAGCACGGTAGAGAGAGCCTACTTTTTTTGCAGCGGCCATGGCAATGTTTCAATATAATTGTTCCAGCTCATGTTTCCTGTGAACGATAGGCCAAGCAGTTTGAAAGATGTACTCTCAGATAGGGAGTCACTGGCCATTGCTATTGGTGGCAGAGGAGGTTTATTGTAGTTATTGAAGGAAACAAGTTTAGTCTCCGCAGCATTGAATGTGACCATCCATTTATGTCCCCATTCCACTACAGATTGGAGGTCATTCTCTAGTGTTTTTTTGCCATTTCTGTAGATATTTGTTCATTTGTTTTCCTGTCATGCTTGTTATAGAGGGTAGTGTCATCAGCATATATACCAATCTCAGAGGCAGTTTTGTCGTGGAGGTCATTAATAAATATCAGGAACAATAGAGGTCCAAGAATAGACCGTTGAGGCACACCCGCATTTATATCACACTGTTTAGATGTTCGACTGTCGAGGACAACCTGGATTTTTCTCTTATCTAAGAAGGATTTAATTATGCTAAGTATTCTACCAGTGATACCGTATGATTTAATTTACCCTGTCAAAAGCCTTAGAAACATCTAGAGCTACCGCTTTGCCCTCCCCCGCTTTGCCCAGTGAATGGTATATACGTTCAGAGATTACAGTGAGGATGTCAGCTGTGGAACTGGCTTGTCTAAATCCATATTGTTTGTCAGTCAAAAGTTTAGCATCTGTAAGGTGTTGGACTAGAGCGTGGTTAATTATGGTCTCAAGTATTTGGGCGAAAAGTGGGAGGAGGCTAATGGGGCGATAATTTGATGGGTCAGTCCTTTCGCCAGAATTCTTGAATATTGTTACAACAGAAGCCGTTTTCCAACAGCCCGGAAAGCAGGATTCATTAAGGCATTTGTTGTAGAGTTTGGAGAGATCTGAAGCTACTTCGGCTGAGCACATTTTAATAGCACAGCTGGGATTAGATCAAATCCACATGCTTTTGAAGTGTCAGGATTTTTTATGATAGCATGTACCTGAGTAGGGGTGATTTTTAAATCGTGGAGCGTGGCGTCTGTCCGCAAAGGAAAGTCAGGCAGGGGGTGGTTGCGAGTGTCCAGTGTGGAGTTTGAGGCACACCGGATGGCAAGCATATTAGCTTTGTCGGTTGCTGAGCAAACAACCTCGTGATTGTTGGTTTGTGGGGGAATTGTTGATTGCCCAGTTTTTACTACACTGTTGTAGATTTCCAGAAGTCACGATTTCCCAATTTTTGGGCTTCGATGCGTTTTGTAGTGGTTTCATTAAATTCTCCCTAGTCTGTCGCTATTTCTTTCTTAACGTTATTTCTAGCTTCTATGTACCTCTGTTTGTTTGAACTGAACTTATGTCGGTTAAATCTGTAGTATGCATGCTGCCTTTGAGCAATGGCAGTTGCGCAAGTCGAAGTAAACCATTGGGGAGAGTGCAGCTTGCTATAAAATTTCCGCATGAGAACATATGCTTCCATTTCGGTTTTGAACCATTCACTGGTCACATTTGCGCACTGTTCAGAAGGAAGAGAAAAAATATTTCCCCATGGGGCATCTCTGATAAGGTCTCTGATGGCTTCCCAGCCAGCCTTTTTATAATATCTCGTTGTTTTGAGCAATGGCTCTTCAGTTTTGTGTCTAGAATTTAGGGCGATTTCTACCATAATCACTGCATGGTCAGCGTTCCCGAGTGGGCTGTCAGCATTTGTTGTACAATCCTCGGGAACTGTAGTCAGAAAAAGATCTAGAAATGATGCTTGTTTTCTTGCTGGTCAGGGAAACGGGTTGGAAACGTAACTATTTGTGATAGGGAGTGACATATAGCAAAACTATGTGTTGTGCTACCCGCTGCATCTGTGTGAGTAGAGAATCCACGCCAGTTTTTTGTGGTGAACATTAAAGTCACCAAATACATGGACTTGGGCGCTAGTGTCGAGGGAGAGAGCTGTGTCTATACTGTCAGAGACTTTTTTAATTATGGTGCAGTCCTGGGTCGAGGGAGAGCGGTAGAGAAAATAAAAGTAGCTAATGTTGTGTTGTATGTTTAGTTTAAAGCGCATAAAGGCTTGATCGTCCGTTTCTAGGTTTGTTTCTCTAGTCAGGGGGAGGGTGTTACGAATGTAGCCTCCAAGTCCGTGCATATGTCTGTCAGAGTCCTTACGGCAGAGTGGGAGATAGCCAGGCATGTTTAAGTAGTTAGAGGGGATGGAGGAGTATAGGTTAGTATCGCTTAGTGCTAAGATATCCGGGGTATTTGGTAGGAGAAATGCTTCAACATCAGCTAAATTAGTTCTAAGCCCACGTATGTTAGTGAATGCAAGCCTCAAGGGAGAGGCAAGTTAAATTTGTTTGTCCCTAGGACTGGTTTGAGCTTATTTTTTATTGTAGTGTTTTAAAAGAGGTTCAGTTAGGTGACAGGGAGCTGAACCAGAGCTTATGCAGGATATCAGACATGCAACACAATCAGACCATTGGCTGGCCTTTCTTCAACTAGGACTGTGGCCTCGGGAAAGCCCATCGGTGATGAGTGCAGGGTCCCTTTCCATGCGCGACATGGCACTCCAAACAACCCGATATTATACAACTGTTGATGGAGCAGCCGCTCTAAGCGCTACCAAAGAGTTAGGACCCCTGTACTACCAGTCGGAAACAGCAGCCAGGAACTGTAAATCCGGTAACCTCAGCCCATCAGAAGAAGATCACCCCAATCTAATTGCACAGGCATGCGTGGCACTCAAGTACTCCTAAGTGCCCAGTCATGGGGATGGGATATTTCGGGAGTGGGGGAAAGGCATTCAATGCCCTAGACAAGAAACAAGATCTACCACTAAGTGTTTTGTCGATTCACCTGTGATAGTGTCTCTGCGCCTGACTAATATGCAAAGAAGGAGTATGGAAGCCGGCGATAGACATAGCCTTCTTACTCCTTAAGCACTTTAGGTTTACAGACGGTAATTTGTTTGAGTCACCAGCTCTAGGAAGGTTGTCGTCCAAGACTGAGAGGCGTCCCTACCCTTTGGTTTAGTTTCAGAGTTTTCCTTCTCTTAGACGGGGGAACTGGGAAGATCTACTGGGTTCATCAGCACTGAGAGGGTTTGCTCCGCTCCTGGGTCCTACTCCAGGTATTTCTGCGACCCCGCGTGGTTAGTTTATGTTACAGGGTAAGCTTGTAAAGGTTATATATCTAATGAATAGTTACACTCCTCAAAGTGATTTAGGGGCATGCAGTGGAAGCGGTTTTGTGGGGAGGCTTGCTGGTTAATGTTACAGGGTTAGTTTGTAGAGGTTATATATCTAATGAATAGTTACACTCCTCAAAGTTATTTAGGGACATGCAGTGGGAGCAGTTTTGAGGGGAGGCTTGTTAGAACAACGTTAGTGCGGATTAGGACTTTTACCTTAGGTTTTTTCATTTTTTTTGATAACTTTATGTTAGTTTGGGTTCAGGATACCGTTATAGTTTGAGTAGGTATTAGGAATTGAGCTAAGAAATTTTGCCCAATCACTGTATATTAAGGTTTACGGAGGTTAGGGTGTAGGTGCAGTACACAGGGTGTAACTGGGGGTACATTTTAGGTTATGGTGTATTTCGTATGTATAATTAAGTAATATATATTTGGGCGAGTTTTCAGTAGATGCAAATAGGAGTTGACAGTGTTTCCAATATTCAGTGGGGGGATGGTTTCAATTTTCATTTAAGAGGCATAGAGAGTTTTGCATGGCAGGGAGTATCGGCTTGGTTTATTATTGTTTGTTGCAGAACCATCTAGGAAGAGGCAATTGCTATGTAATTAAGATCGCTTTGCATCCGAGTGCATACTTTGGTTGGTAAGTACATAAATGGATAGGAATGAACTCTAATGTATGTCAGGGGTAGAAATGTATAGATGTTTAGTGAAGACCGTTAGGCGGTAAGTATGTGAAAGTTAGGAACTTGAGGTTAAGGATTCCACTACTAAGGCGTATGTATAATGCAGGGTTTTAGTGGCAGCTAGAGCGGGCCATATTGTTAGCTTTCAAGTGGCAGGGTTATTTACTTACAGAATACAATAAAGTTTAATCTGGATTTAGAATTTACAGCATTGTTTTAGTTTGGGAGAAAAGAATAAAATCTACCTTTCTTTCCCCCTATTTTGCATGCAGGTTAGACATAGGCAGTAGCTTGGAGGTAAAGAAAAACAATTATTTCGTCGTTATTCGAAATTCATATTTTTAGGCAGTCATTAAGGTTGGGTTGGGGATAAGACAGCGTATCTATTCAGAAATAAGTCCTAGTGCCGCAGCTAATATCACTGTAGCTTTCAGTTACAATTATAGTAACAGTTAATTAAACGCTATATCCAGTGGTTTGATAGAGATATCAACGAGACCACTTTATTAATACAAGCGAACATAGGGTAATTGTAGATATTAAGTATATTACTTAAATAGAGTTCTTCTCACTTCTAATGTAGAAAATAAATCCACGTTTGTGCTAAATTCGGAACATTTATTCGGCCTAATGCTATTTATTCTCTAGCCTTAGTACGGAGCGTGGAAATTATTTTAGCTGGAAGACCACATGATTGAGTTTTGCTTGGTGGGGTGAATTTAAAAAGTTAACCAGAGAAAAGACAAAATGCATATATAAATTAAAATGCACATAATTACACAAACAAATAAGAACTTTAAAAAAGAAATGTCAGAGTTAGTTTTTTTTTAGTGCTAGGTTCATTTGAAAATAATACTTATCTTAAGCGCCGCGCTAACAGCAATTACAGTATTCCGGCTGACCAAATTTGGAGGAGGGGGCGACTGATTTCTTGGACCGGATATCGTGTTCGTTTTTTTTATTTTTATCTTACGAGTTCTACGGACATGCGTGTATGTTATATTTTCTGTCTGTTAGTTCGCCTAATAGCTGTATATTCTTTCATAATAATTGTGATTTTCCGAAATCTTCTGAAATATTACAGACTCTTTTGTAATATTTTGATATAAAACATTTATTTACACATCTTTTTTCTCCATACTTACTTTTCTAAACTACGTGGGAGACAACAGAACTGATGGTTGCTTCGATACGGATGTTCTCAAAACTAGGTTTTGTTAGGTCCAAAGAAATCAAACCCCTCATGACTTGTTCTTTTTTCTGAATATTTGTTTTCGATGTGTCATAACCTTGAAATGCAGATGTAAATCTCATTACTCTCGTTAAGGTATTTTTGAGACCAGATAACACTTACACTAGGGCGTGTTTTTAACAATAAATTTTAAACTAGTGTATAAATTTCTGGAAAATAGTTAAATAAAGTGTTATATATGGATAGTAAACATTTAGTAAACTCATAAACTCTTTTGTCTCTCCCTGATTTAAGTTGCTTTTTTTTTATCACGTAAAACTTTAAACTTTTATTACATTTTATTATTTTACGTAACTAATATTATTTACTGGTTCTGTCAAATCGAAGATTCTAATGCAAAATTAATTATTAAACTATATATATTTAACTCATTCAAGCTTAAAATATCTGCACTTGTTTACTCTTCCTAAAGTGTTTTATATTTATATGTTGATTGCCAAGAGCATTTTTTGTTGATATATTCCATGTTAGTATGAAATCAAGGGAGTGATGTTATGAGTTATTTCAGTTCCAAACAATGAAAAGTAATGTTTACCCTTAAAAATGATCCGATTGAATTTAATACAATTTAACATATGCATGCTTTGTTAGCCTATATTTCTTTCAGAATTCGATTAAAGGTTCCTCACCCTGCGTTTAGGATCCTCGCATATTGCCTTGACGTTCTGAAAGAGAAAAGACAGACGCAACGAAATTATTTGTATAGGATAATTAGTTTGACGTAGAAACTATGTGAATGCAGAGGAATAAGATATGTAAAATGGGTCCTGTTGTTAATAAGATTTAGAACAAAATTTAGCTCAAAATATACGACAATGGTAGAAAAAAATAACAAAACTTTACGCAGTAAAATATAAATGTGGTAGTTATTTTACTACATTTACGCATATACACATACACATATACACAGATACACTCATCCATCAAACCATCTACCCATGTATTTGTGCATGTGCATATGTCACGGTAAAGAAGACGTCACGTTTATTATGGTGAGAAGATTATTAATAAATCGTAATTCTATGATTGTGTGGATGGCGGTCCTGGCAGAATTATGAGTTGTTTGTATTGATGAATCTGTTGTAGAGCTTAGACAAACCATAGAGACAAACGGAGGCATTGTTTTATTATTATTGATGATGATGATGATGATGATGATGATGATGATGATGATGATGACGACGACGACGACGACGACGACGACGACGATGTGTATGATTATGTTGCTGCTTCTGCTTCTGCTTCTGCTTCTGCTTCTGCTTCTGATGATGATGATGATGATGATGATGATGATGATGATGATGATGATGATGATGATGATGATGATGATGGTGGTGATGATGATGATTGTTCTCAGGGATTAGAAACTAATTCTAAAGTAAGTATAATCAGAGGGTTTACGACGATAGTCATTTTTAGAAGAACGGTAAAAGGAGTAGACGCATCTGCTCTTTCGGATTAAGTTAAGTGGGGTGGGCAAAATTCAATCTGCATAAGTGGCAAAAGGCTGCTGCAATTGTATTAATTCTGGATCTAAAAACAAGAGTGTCTTCATGGCTATATTAAGTTTTCGATTATCAGAAGGTACCGGAAACGGACAGGCCTTGAGGGGGCAAGTTCCGAGTGGTGAGAACTGTAAATGATATAATATATAATTAAGCCGTTCGCGTGATGATATGCGCAGTGAATAAAAACAGGCTAATGCGTTTACTGAATAGACACACTATAGTCTTAGATCTGTTTAACCGTAGAATACACAAGCCAGATATGTTATATATTCAGTGGGTAGCAAAATCATTTGGTTCATGGGTGTTACTTTGTATCTCTCAAAAAATCTCAAGTTAATGTCAATGAAATTTACATTCAATCTTGGGACAAATATTCGCAAAAAGAAAAAAAGAAATATGAAGATATATTTAGTTGACAAATATTTATTAACAAAAGTCAAATTATCCATATCAAAAAGTATTAAACACATTGTCAAATTTCATTATTAAGTAGTTATTTAATCTTGTCATAATATTTAAGCCAATCAGAAGTTACCCAGTGTTTTAGGTCCTTACAGGACAGTTTATATCATCTATAAGACATTGTGCGTGTTACCTCTTTCATTACTGTTTTAAAATGGTTAAAACAAAGGAAGTGACAAATGATATTATCAGGCAATCATAGCAAAACATAAAAATGAAAAGGGGTTCGGGAAATAGCTTCAGGACAAAGGTGTTGGCGAATAGAGCTGGGGCAGTCATGAGAAAGTAGAAAAACGACAGGTGGTAATACTAAAAATATTCTAAGAATTGCTCAGTCACGTAATTAAATGATGGTACTGCTCGTGAAATTACTTGTAACGAAAAGGAAGAAACATTTCTGAATCCTACAGAAAATCAGAAGTATTTTAGGAAACAGGTATTGGAGTAAGCAAGGGTACAATCAAGCGACAATTGAATTGTATTTTAGATCACCGTGATAACTCCATTGTTGAGTTATAGGCATGTGAAAGATCGTTTGAATATCAATGTGAATCAGATGACGTCTGGGCAAAAGTTATTTTTACAAGTTTTTTAAACAAAACTTGAGCTTTTCTTAAGAAATATGCGCACCCATGTATGGAGGAAGATATACTCAGAATTTACACTATCTAATACTATTCCTACTGTAATATTTAGAGAAAGAAAGTGTAATTATATGGGCATCTTTTCTTCTCATGGAGTTAGAGGAGTGGAAAATGAATGCAACAAAATACACGAATATATTGTCAGCATTTGTGTTCGAGGGTGTCACAGATTTAGGATTGGGCCATGGCTTTATATTCCAGCTAGACAATTATCCCAAGCACAAGGCTAAAAGAGCAATGAAATGGTTAAAGGATAAATGGATGAGTGTTATACATAGGCTAACTAATCACACGGAAATCCGTTGAAAACTTAGAAGTTAAGGTTACATGCGAGAGGTCTCAAGGCTATCAAGGAATTAAAGAAAGTTTCCGAAGATAAATGGCTGAAGCAACCAGCAAGTAGGCAGTTATGGAAAGGTGTGTAAGGCATAACAACGAATATACAACTAAGTATTTATTAAAGTGTAAAATACCTTTGCATATGGATAATTTGATTTTTTGTATATATATGTATATATATATATATATATATATATATATATATGTATGTCACCTATGTATATCTTATTTTTTTATTTTTAAATACATAATCTCTCTTCAATGATTGAGTGTGAATTTCATTCAAATTACCTTGATATTTTTTGAGAAGTGCCACAACTAATGCACGTATTAGTTTTGCTACCTGCTATATATGCATATATATATACACACACATATATATATATATATATATATATATATATATATATATATATATATATACATTTCAAAAGTAAAATCTCTTATTTCTTTAACTGAAAAAATTGAAGAGCCATGAAGACGGGAACATAATTAATGAAACAAACGACCTTTATGGCTTAAGAAATAATAATTTTTCAATAATCTTTGCAAAGAATTAAATTATGTATGTGCACTTTTGACGCCCATCCACGTATAGTTGCTTTATTAAAGACTCACACCATCAATATAGGCAAGGAAGATATAAAACATTAAAGTCATGTATGCATATAGTCAGTAATCATAACAATGCAATTTTTAATCCGCTCTGATCTAATCGGGGTGAATAGAATATTAGTTTTAGAACGTCGTGTCCGTGTCGTACAGACGGTCGGGTTTCAATCCTCGCTGGAGATATAGACCTGTCTAGCAGCACTGATTAACTGGGAAACAGCGAATATTACTCCCGATGGATGAATGTTTATATATATATATATATATATATATTAAATTTATTTATACAAACATTGATGGCTACATATGTGCATACATGTTTCTGTAATCACCCGCTTTGGTAGATTACGTCTTCAGGCCAAGAATTATTGTCGATAACTGATATTTCAAACAAAATATTTTCTTTTTTCGTATACAAAGTTAGAATGTAACATGGGTAGGGGTTATGAGCTGGGAGAGGATAAGTGAGGTCTTTGAAGATAATCAACATCTTTTTTTTTATATTCCCTTTTTAAGTTTATCTATCCCATCTTTTGATTTTTGCGGCATAAAGTACTTGACAATTTAGTATATTTGTCTCGCAGTCAGTAAATTAAAAACATTCCCTGTGGCCATTGAGTACTGACCGGTGTCTTTCAATCCACACACACGCACACACACATGTTACGTTGTTGCTCTATAATAAAGGGTTGAGTGTTTGTTGCGTCATCTCTAATAATAGATTAGAAGAGATGACGTATTATATTATATATTTATGTTGTATCATAAAGGGAATGGTGTGTGAGTGACATGTATTTTCAGAATCTACTTCTGCTTCTTCGATGTTGGACCATCTGGAAATTTCTCGTCCTGGAGGGAGACTTGATACCTGTTTTTGGATGAAGATTACATCACTCCAAGACAAGGAATTAGTTATATAGTTTATTTCACTTTTCCCAGATGTCCTACAGAAAGTGGAAAATTAAATCGGACTATGTGGGGTCTTCTTCTACACACGTCAGCGTTCGTCCCCCCAGTGAAGAGGAGGAGACAACGGGAAGCCGTCCGTTGTCTTCTGAGTCCAAATCAAATCTCAACGATTAAGCTAACCTGATCACATGACTCGCACGCAATCAAATCAGCAGATCTTAACTTCCGGTCAACGTGTCTACGCTATAATTCAACTCTTCCCCTCTCTCTGTCTCTCTCCCTCTCTCTATTACTTAACACACAGACACACTTGAAGCAAACATACGCTAATACTTTTACTCAGTCTATACACATTGTTCGCTGTATTTTACTCACACACACGCACTGAAAGCAAGCGATAACCATAACGACACACAAGAATAAAATTAAAATTAAAAAAAATAAATTAAATAGATAAAATAAAAAATAAACACATAAAATAAAAAATGTAAGATAAATCATAAAATAAAAATAAACAGAAACCCCTGGAATTATCAACTTCATCATGTATACATATATAAAAATGCACGTATAAACACCCACACTTTGCTACATTCGTGTATACATACACACATATACACACATACACATACATAGATACATAATGCTCACATACAGTTATAATCTGTTTATATTTATACTCACCTACGTACTTATATCAATGCACCGACCTTCAAACACATACATCCATGCACACACCTGGATATCATATATCATGACTGTTATTATATTAAAACTAATACCGTTAATCCCACCAACAACCCCAATAATAATAATTTCTATAATATTGATAATATTAAAAACACCATTAATATAAATGATAACAACAATAATAAAACCTGTGGATCCTAACCAGATACACGTCTCGATAATATATATATATATATATATATATATATATGTATATATATACATACACACATATACATACACATACACATATATACATATATATACATACATATACGTATAACATATACATACACACGCATACCAGCACACATACAATATATACACACAGTCAGACTATCCGCAGGTTCAGACACACCTCCCCATCTATACGTGTCCCCAAATCCCCACAGATATATACGAGACACATATACATATAGATATCAATATGGACTCACGTGTATACATATATATATATATATATATATATATATATATATATATATATATATATATATACACACCCACATGGACAAACAGATAACCGCTGACTCACAACGTATAAAAGCACAGCAATACACGCACAAATACAAAAAAAAACACTTTTTTAATAATAAGGTGCCTTTTAACTTCGGTATGATGACCCTTTTATATGAAACAGCGTATTATTATAGTTTACTCGGGCGTATATATATATACATACATGGCATAATACATATATACCCATGCACTCATACATTCTTGTAAAATACATTATTATAATCATCGTATAGGAGACAGCCTATTTTAATATATACATATGAATACATATACATACATACATACATACATATATATATATATATATACATATATATATATATACATATACGTACACACATACATATACATATAGACACACACCTATATACATACACATTCACACATACATACACAGATACACATATGCATACATATTTACACAAAGTACAGACCTATATATGTACACTACCACCAAATGATACATCTAAAATAGAAATATGAATGAACTCATTCACTACATAATTCTTTTTATAATCCCTCACTCATAGTTATATTACCCGTCCCTACCCGCTTGTTACTTTTTTCTAAGTTGCACGTTGTTTTTACTACGTAAAAATTAATAGTGAATTCAACTTGAAATCTAAAGGTCTATCCTCAGATAGGTTTACACGGATATACATAAGATATATAACGATATAATAATAATAATAATAATAATAATAATAATAATAATAATAATAATAATATATAATGAAATATGACAAAAAAGCAGAGGTTTACACAGATATACATAAGATATATAACGATATAATAATAATAATAATAATAATAATAATAATAATAATAATAATAAAATTAATAATAATATATAATGAAATTTGACAAAAAAGCAGAGCATTAAGCTTATAGAAACGGAGTATAAAGGCTTATATATTGTAGTACTTACCTTTGTCTTTATTCATTCCCCTTTGTTTCTTTGTTTTTTTATTTTTCATACCCACGTATATATATATATATATATATATATATATATATATATATATATATATATATATATATATATATATATATACGTGGGTAAGAAAAATAAAAAAACAAAGAAACAAATACATATATATATATATATATACATACATACATACATACATATCATATACACATAAATTCACACACCCCAAAATATCCACATGCATACATTATTTCGAGGTTCACCCAACAATCTATTACCCGTTTGGTTACAGTATACTATCATACAGGTATTTATTTAGGTTAGTAATGTTATAACTGCTTGAGATAATAGAATATTAAGCGACTTATGTAATCCATACAGGTAGTATCATAGTTAGGACCTCACATATCCTCTTTTGGAGAGGTTATTGGATGGGGGATAGTTGTAATCGTAGTTGTTCTGATCTTCTTAACTTAGAGTTCTTTAAGTGCATGTATTCTAAAATGTTTGCATGATATAGCAGTTTCCTGTTTAATATTTACCAGTGTAACCCTATCCTTTAATCTAGTTATCTCAAGTTTTTTTTCTGATAAGCATAATCGACATGGTGAGTTTAATAAAGGGCAAGTATTGGCCCTTCTAATAATCTTCCATTCTATCATAGGTGTTTTATTTTCTCTAACTAAGTTCCAGTAGTATAACGATAAGGAAATGTCCTTTTCAAACGTTTGATTATTCATCGAACGTGCATGCCCATAGAATCGATATATATATATATATATATATATATATATATAAATAGATAGATAGATAGATAGATAGATAGATATGAGAAATAAGCGTAATAGTATAACAACTTTCACGATTATTCTTAGGTGTTTTTTTATATCCATTAGAGGTGTTGAGTGAAATTTGAAATAAAATAAGATACTTATTGAACAGGTTTGAAGCCAAATAACTGCAACTCGGATTTATTTTTTATAAAATAAACGAGTGTTTATTTCTTTAGAAATATATTTCGGAGATATACTCCTTTGTCAATGTATATATTTTTTCAACCTTTTCTTCTCCATAATGTCGAGTAGAAGTATTTTGAATGAATGAAATGCACGTGATGTTAGCTGCTGAATTTTTATGAAGCCGGATAGAACGTTCGGTCACGCAGTTTGAAAATCTGGGTAGCTTTTGGTTTATATCCATTAGAGGCGTTGAATGAAATTTTAAAATAATTTTATTACTTAGGTTAAACTTAATTAACGGAGACAGACTGGCATATTTAGGCAATGCCGGTTTAAAAAAAATCATTTATGCATGAAAACCAACGGCAGATCATTTTTCCAATAAATGCGTATGTCTTCAGATCTATGTCTAATTTACAGTTCTTTATATTTCCCTTATAATAACCCTTATCCTCGAGTGGATTCAACGCCTTGATATGTTATTATGACATTGTGAAAAAAGGTTTCGGTATGACTCTGATCCACTTAGATTGAGCAAGACGTGACGATATTTGTTCCGTGATAGATGTGTTTCTTACAAGCTCGGTTAGTTCATGCTCTTAGACATATTCTAAAAAAAAACTTAAAAAGGATTTCTCCATCAACAATCTCCATAACGTTGGTGGAGGGCAGTGGATCAACATTTTTTTTTTTTTTTTAAATTTTTTGCAAGGAAATTATCATTATCGAGTTTACTTGGAAAACTCTTGTTAAACGCGAGGCAACTGTGTTTACTGTCTGTGGATTTTTTGACAAATGACAGACGCAACTCGTACAGTTAGATTAACGCTCTATTGCATTGAAATCACAGTGTGATAATACTCCGCACTGGATAGTTTAAATGGATAGTTCGACTGGACAGTTTGCACGCTAAAGATGAATTAACTCTTGAATTTTGGCATGCAAGTATTGATAAATGATCCCGGGTTTATATAAGTGCGTGTAGCTACACAAACAAAAACACACATGAGAAGTAATAACGCACATTAATTAAATCAACAGCTCCTAGTGCACATATTGCATCCATTTAGATATAAACATCACACAATATAAATGATTAAAAAATTCCGTCCAGAACATTTCGGTTGATACAAACTCATTAAGTCACTGTTTAGAATATGATTACTACAGCGCTACAATTCCAATGTCTTTTCTTCTAAATAGCTTTATAATGAAGAATTTAAACAAGAACCTATTTCTAACCATGAAAAGCAAGAACACCTTATTGCAAACAAAACAATTTTGTATAGTCTTATATAAAGTAAACGACTACTTATGTGCACGATGCTATTTTAAAACGATTAACTTTTACTCGCAGAAGTAAACGTACAATGTTACGTATTATATCAGATATTTTATCCGATGATTTGTTGTTTTGCTGGATGTCGAAGTTAATTGCTTTTGTTACTTTCCAAAATGTATTTGATCAAATATTGAACGGACTTGATAAATCTATGTGAACTCTAAATCAAATTGAACCAAATTTTATTATGAATTGTGTGAATTAGGACTCGTATTTACGTAACCATAATAAACCGATGTAAACTGTACGCAATAGGAAAGTTTTATAAGTATTCTGTTTCCACCAATTAATATGATTTGGCAGGTAGTGTGATTATAGTGAATTCATACGTTGCCGGCTATGTTTATATTGCTATGCATTTTTATAGACGGGAAGATCGTATTGTTATGAAAAAAGGACAGACCCGAGTAAAGTAAAATTAGATAAGTTTTAAAATGATATTAGGAAAAGGATAGAATTGAACCTAGTAGGCAGGTGTTAAAATATATGGAATGCAGAACGATTGGCATTGTTCTCGCCTATAGCTAAATATTATTTATGTCAGGGATAGATAATTAATTTTGAAATTCAGTCTATTGTTCATTATTTTAGAAATAACTGGATATTTTATATGGCTGTTAAAAGAATGGGCAATACGAGTTTATAAATAATGAATAAAAATTGGTCAGATATTGAGAAATTAAAATTGGGAATTTTTTAAAAGTGTGTTTGGATAGATAGATGTAAAATCCACATGGAATTTATTCAGGTGGAATATCCACACTGACGTCATAAAAAAGGAGATTTTTCAATATATTGAGACAGAGTTCGCAGTTAGGAACAATCAGAATCACAGTCACAGTAGATGAGTCAGTTAGAGACGAGAGTCGGACAGCGACTCAGTGTAGCTAATGACCTTAGTGGCGAAGGGAGGGAGAGGAGACCACGTAGTCGGAAAAGCTTGAATCCATGGCATCATCAATTGGTCGACAGATGAATAAAGAAATCATCTTCGTCGGTTGTCATTAGACCATTTATGTTTTGCCTATCATCATCTTGTAAATTAATTTTTTTCATCTCCATTTCCCCCGTGTTAACAAAAACTGTTGCATAAATGTTCCAGCTCCGTAATAATTATATGGAATCCCCAAGAATCCTCACAGTCGTCGACGTGTGTGTTATCTATATTAATGTCATTATCATCCTTTGTTTTGAGCCCCAGTGTATTATGTCTCGAATATGAACACCAGCTACACAACAGTATTTAATTATTTGAATTCTACTGAGATGAGAAAATTGGTATCTTTTTTAGTTAGTTAGTTATTTGCGGATTATTTTCATCATCCTTATGGCTTTTGTGTCACGACGTTTCGGTCAACTACTCCTTTGGATTTCGCCAGGATATGACTCTTTAGCTATAGCTTTAGTAATTACTGTCTTCCATAGTTGATGTTGTCTCACCAGGTTTTTGGCCAATTACTCCTCTGGACGGATTTAGGTAAGATTGCAACCGCTATCTTCAGACATTACTCCCCTAAAACCGTAGGGATTCAATGTATCTATCCATTGCGCCACAGCCTGCGAAAGTTTGGATTTGTTGGTCTCATAAATCCAGGTTTTTATTATCATGTCTTTTCTGGTCGGGATCGTAGCGAATGGTGTATTTAATTATTGGAAGATTTTTGAGATGAGTAATTTGTGTATTTTATATTGCAGACTATTCTCCTCATCTTTATACCTGTTGTTTCACGACGTTTCGAGCTACTATTTCTCTGGCCTCCTTCATGTTGTCTCTATTCTTTTAAATATTATTAACATAAAATACAACAGAAAAATAACAGACACCCATCTATATGTAAGAATTACATACCGCGCTCTAAGTATTTCATTAGAAATTAATGTCAAGTACTATTTATTTGTAATAATATTTCCTAAAATTATCCGTATGTTTATATGTATATGTGTGATATATATGTTTTTTATTAATTATACATCACTAAATTAATTAAACAAACTATTGCATGAACTGCTAAATTCTCTTGAAAATATGGGCATTCATTTATCAATTACACTAATTTCATACAAACTATTACGCTTAAATAAAGAGAAACGTATTACGACAAGGCATACGCGTTCACAAAGAACGGCAAAATAACTGCTCTCTCTATCTCTCTCTGTCTCTCTCTCCCTCTGTGTCATTTTATAAAAAACAATAAAAAACAGAAATCACGCCCTGTTCACTCAACCAATCTGTCTTTCTTCAGCGATTTTTAATTTTCTTTTGCGTTGCTTTTAAACGAGATTTATCTAGACACGAACACACTCCATTGCTCATTGAAGTTAATTATTTCATTTTTTTATATTTCTTATATCTAATTTAAAAGATAAATAAATTTGAACAAGTTACCAAAAGGTTAATATTCATCTACCTTTATGTATACTCGTAAGTGAAATTAAATTTTCCGAACGGATAACGGGATAGAAAAACAAAATACATTATATATATATATATATATATATATATATATATATATATATATATATATATATATATATGTATGTATATATATATGCATGCATTTATATATTTATGCACATTTATATATGTATAAATAGATAAATAAATATATATATATATGTATATATATATGTATAAATATATAAATAAATAAATAGATAAATAAATATATATATATATGCATATATATATGTGTATATATTTATACATATGTATATATATATAAATTAACATATATATATATATGTATAGATATATATATGCATATATATATATTTATATATATATATATATATATATATATATATATATATATATATATATATACATACATATATACATATGTTCACAGATTTCTTTTCAAACTTGTTTTCTGCTTTATTCTCTAATGTTGGAGCATAATGCGAATATCTAATAACTTAACAAAAGTATGTAGTTACAATAGCATTTTCATTTTTATGGATTTATTAATATAGTGTAGTCCAGATATAAGAGACGTCTTTTTCCGATATTTGTGTCTTTCTTATATCCGGGCCACTATGTTTTCCGATATTCTTATATCCGTGTTACATTTAATATTACCACGGAATATAGTTTATCACCAGGTAAAACCTCTCTTATATCCGTTTTTCCTATATTTGGGTCTCTTATATACCAAAGAGACTGCCATACATGACGCAATTTGTTTTTATTTTGCTTCAAATAATATTTTCTATTAAAAATAATCTCAAATTGCATATATTTATAAAAAAATATTATGAATATACAACCAGATTTTTTTATCGTCTTATCAGCGTAACTATAAATGCGATAAAGCCCCTCTCTTAAATCATTTCGTGCTAACGATAGTTAAGATTAGCCACGCGGATTTCGCCTTAGTTAGTTGAGAGAAACATCGTTTATACATCGTACCAGTTCTATTTCAGAGGCTTAAAGAAATTTCGGGGTCTTTAGGGATTGCGAAACGAATGTGAACGTGAAAAAGGGAACGCATGATACTGTGACGTCAAACTTGTGTTCACTATACGTACTATGGAAAAACAGAAGCGAATTAATGATTTTTTAAAAACTTTCTTTATCTCTTTCAAACTTTAATTAATATTTAATCTTTGTTATAAGTTGGTAGGTTTTAAGATTTACACAATTTAATGAAAAAAAATATACATTTGTATATTAAATATCAAATACGGAGTTACGAAATATGGACGAGTGTTCATTTCGTTAAATACCGGCTTCCTTACTTTTGTTCGGTAAAAAGAGACAACCAAATATGAGGGGCGTCTCTAAAATGTTTAATATTTATGCAATAATATTTTACGATAAAATAGCTAGAAAAAATCATGCCTATTTTAAACTTAATATTCAAAAGAATAAACACGATTAATTAAAAAATCATGTTTTATCGGACTATTTTGAAATAATAGAATGTTGATCGTTTTATTAATTTAAAAATTAATTAGTTTTTAGGAAGTTTATGATTCTTAGCAATTCCACTGATTATAGTTCATATTAATTAAAAAAAAAAAAACGCTTTCAAAATATAATATACAATTCATATAATTTTTTATTTGCAACATCAAAGTAAGTTTGTGTTCAATACATGTATTTTAATTTTTAAAAAATAAATATTTTTTGCTTAGACAGACTCTTACGTTTCATAATTCATAGAAATTTCGAAAGATCCAAATATATTTTCTTCAAATTTCCAAAAAATAAATATGGGCGGGGACACACACTAAAAAGTATTTCCCCTCGAATATTTTACGGAAACTGCATTGCATATGTAATTTAATTCTAACATGGATAATATCGAACATTTTCCGAAAATCTGCCAATTAGTTGATTTTTGCTAGATTTATTAAACACGTTCAGAACTCCTACAACATAAGAATGCTATTTTCAAGTGTCAATTATGTAAACAGGTTTTTCGTCTTGCAATTTCATTATTTTTGTGTGATGGATTGTTTTTAATATTACTAGCTTATTTTCCCCTTTTTTTCTTTTAAATGGTGGAAAAGTTATATGGATAATATTAATTTATAATAATGTTATAGCGGTTTACATATAGAGGTTTTATTCGCTTGTGAATTTTGGAGGTGCCTAGTGGTATTCCCTGTTATTTCTTGATTTTTTTTTCTAAAAAAAATAATCTTACTAGAAACATCGTCAGAATTCAATGCCGATCATAAACTAATCTCATTCATTAGATATGACTGAAACATTATTAATCTCGTTTACTTGTAAAGCATGTTGGCCGTTTCTTTCCAATAAAATGTCTACAATAATTTGAGGTTAAGTTACTTATTTATTTTCTATGTTGAAAAAATAAAACTTAGAATTTTAAACGATCAAGCTTGTTGTATTATTTTTTGTAATCATCTTAGTGTAATCGTATATTTCAATTCTGATTTAAACGGTTAACTACGTTGACTCCAATGTCCTACATAACTTCTTGTTAGAATAGTAAATACAGTTAAAAACATTTCACATTGTATAAAATGTCTTCCACTCCAATCAGTGTAGAGAAGTTCTGCATCTAAGTTTGAGATTTTATTGCAGTGCAAAGAAAGTAAATGTTATTTTTTTTTTGCCAAAAAAATAAACGGAGCTTGTTGATTAGTGTGACTGTAAATTTCATTTTCTCTATTTATTAAAAAAATCTCTATTTTTTTAATAAATAAGGTATGGTATACTTGAAAAATTTCATAAGCAATAATTAGTCCTTAAATAATCTGTGAAGTATTTTGATTGTGAAGTTGTAATGTTGGTAATTATTGGATTAAAAACATGTGAAATGTTAATATAAAAAATTAGACATCAGTGCATAAATAATTCTTCTATACTTTAATGGATTTGAGGGGGCATAATATTACACAGCATAGCAATTTCAGTAAATATGAATTGAATTTTATGTATAAAGGTTAGGAGGCTACAGGTAAATAACTAGTAATAAAAAATGAAGGATGCGGCTAATTTTAATTCGTATTGTTTCGATCATTTGAACTACTATTATCATCTTCAGTGTTATTCCCGTAAAGCCCTACGGAATGCCATATAGTAAGTTTTATTTGATGTGTTAAATTAGCATTTTATCTTTACCTCTCGATTTACCGGAATAAATTTTGTGATTATACCGGTAAAATTTTATTATTATGACAACAGTCAATGTGAAAACAGCAACCCGAATAATCAAAATTATACAAATTATTATCTCCAAACTTCAGAAATACTAGGTTGGTGCAAATATAGTGTGCTTTATATATATATATATACATATATATATATATATATTTGAACGCTCAAAAACGACATTATTTTGCAGCAATCTATAAGCAATGAACTATTAACTTACAATTAATTGTCCGTTGTTCTAATTAGCGTCTGGTATTAGGAAATAGTTGAAAAAATTATCTCTCACAATATTTGACGCTAGCGTAAACCCAAGCCACGATTAGTTTTATAGTATCATAACTATACACGTGTAATTATTATTAATAAATGAGTGTAGTGAACATTTTGAGACTGTGTTCTATCTCAGGAAGTATTGAAGGAGAAATATGTGTTATTTAGGTCACACTTAACTTATAAAAGTGTGATTTCCAGTTATAAACACTTGAAGCGCAGCCACATCATTATCAAAACCATACGAATATATGTGCCCGTTCCAAAGGAAGAGTGTCAAACCACTCCCACACAAGAAAAGTTTACGTCTGGCGTGAATTGACACTGGGGCCTCTTAAAACTTGAACGATTGTTGGTGGGTGGGCAAAGTAAAGCAACATTGCCTATCCAAAGTCCCCACCCCGATTTGCCACATTGCTACTGACTCTCCACATGGCGCGCGAAACTAGCGAATGCAGGGCAGGAAACTGAAAGCAGGAGAGAGAGAGAAAAAAAAAGAGACAGATAGAGATAGAGAGAGAGAAATATAGATAGATAGAGAGAGTGAGAGAGAGAGGGAGAGAGAGAGGGACGAAACTGGAAGGAAAAAAGTTGTTTAACGTCGTAGGTCTCTTTTCTGGGGTTGACTGCGTCGCATTATTAGCGATAGTGGAGGTAGGGACAAACGACATTATATTATTAAGTGGTTGCCGTTTACAAATGAAGCGGGGTCATGTTCTATATAATACCAGCTGACATAATAAGAGCATAGAGTGTTCGAAAAATAAAATATGATAAATGAAGGGAATAGAAAAAAGATAGCTCATATGTAGTTTATATTAAACAATAGGAATACAGTAAAATTGTAATTAGAACGAGTATAATCTATGCAAATTGAAAGATTGACAATATAAACGGCATATCAGTTATAGAGTAATCATATGTTGAAACTTAACAATGCGTACAGAAAAAAATTCATTGCAAAACATGTAGTGTTATATATATATATATATATATATATATATATATATATATATATATATAATTTAAAGGAGATTAGAATAATAGTCTAAAGAGCTAAGTGTATTTTAATGTAATAGTGAAATTACTAGTTTAATTAAAATACAGGAAATGCTCCTTGTAATTTAGATATATAATAAGCTCGATAGTTAAATGTCCTAGAGCTAATTCAATATTAAGTAATGTCTTTTATAATTTAAAAATTTAAACAAAAAAAAATTTTATTTAAAAATCAAATTTTAATTAAATTAAAAATCAGTTTCATAAGAAGGAACAACAACAAAGTCAATTATCTGTACGATCGTTTCGGAAATCCTTGCTTTTTATTTGTTGTATACATGAAGTCACGTCGAACAATTATACATAGTTTTTTTTGGTAAGCACGGTCTCCTTATCAGCAAATTTAGGAGGATTTCTATTGAATTTAAAAGATACCAAAAATAAACCTAGCATTAAAAGTAAGGCAGATGAATCTTTTAGTTTTTCTTTTTTTGAAATCAGGAACTGTGTTTAAAGTAGTCATGTAGATGTTTGCTATAGCTTTTTATTTTATTGAATGATATATATATATATATATATATATATATATATATATATATATATATATATGCATGTGTATATATAGATATATATACATATATATATATATATATATATATATATATATAAGACTACACGTTTGCAATGAGTGTTTATATATATATATATATATATATATATATATATATATATATATATATATATATATATAGGCACAAAAATGGCCGCAAAATCGAGTTGTTGTTGTTTTTAAAACGAAATTACATTTATTAAAATCCATTATTTCTGAGTAACTTTTTTTTCCAGAAAGATAAAACCCTGAATTAAATCATATAGAAAACAGAATAATGTAAAACTTTTTCTATTATTTTTAATTAAATTTTAGATGTAAAATTTTCCCAAAAAGGTAACAATTGACATTTTTTGTCTTGCAAAAAAAAACGTACATAAATATTAAAAAAAAGGTTTTTGAAATTATTTATTTATTTAGTGTCTCACTAAGATTCAGGATGATTTTCTCAGAGAAAATGCAAAAATATTATAATATAAGTAGCTGGATTTCAAATAATTCCACTTATTCATATATGTAACCAGTTATTTCGCGTCGATCAAGAGTCTAGATCGGCACTGTTTACGTTTGCTTTGATAAGAAGCAAACTATGGAAGACCAAACAGGCCAAAAAACTTATTTTTCAGTGACGAAAATTTCAATGTATTATTAAGCTGAGTCTGGCCAGTACCAGATGGGTAACCATTTGTATGAGTTTGGTTTTTAATGTGTATGTGTGTGGGGGCCAGGCTCCCCAAAATGGGGGGGCAATTTAAAGCAGCATAAAAAGAAATTATTTCAGCGCGTTTGGTCCACCGTAGTCGAAAGGCGGCAAACGTTTTCAAACGGGATCGAAAAAAATGATGCTATTTTTAACACAAAGGGCACAATATTTATCGATTTTTTTTTTGTATCGATTCTTCAAAGCATGCCCTGTTTAATAATGGTCATGCATTATTCGGCCTGCTAAAAAAATTGTTAATTTATTTACCAAAGATTTTAAAATGGCTTTTTTCGTATAAATATTAAACCATTTTTTTTTGTTTTGCTTAACTTAAATTAATTATTTTACTTAACATATTCACCGAATTTCACACTTCAAAACTCAAAAGCGGGATAATTAAACACAATCGAAGTTCTGATATTCGGACGTCAAAATAAGGTATGCAAACAATTTTTTTTTTTTTAAATCTATAATTCTGTCCCTT
>NC_136490.1:110074292-110129292 GCF_053919585.1 Euprymna scolopes
ATATTAATATACTAATATACAAAATTATTTTCAAATTTTTTCGCATAATTCGATCAATACTTGATAAGATTTACTAATATTAATTGCATGACAATTGAAACACCAATGTAAACATGAAACTAAATCATATCAAATGGTTGGATGGATACATAAATAGAGTACCTGGCATGAAACAAAAATCGCATATAGCATGTATAAATGGATAAAGAAATAATTGAACAATATGTGTAGTTATATGATTATTTCGTTACATGATTTCGATGAAAAAAAAAACATCTCAGATAAAAAGCTCCAAATATAACGCTTATCCCAATCTGTTCAACTGAAATTTACTATGATTGTGGAATTAAACTGTCTTGATCAGATATAATGCCTCTATTTTAATCACTATCTATCAATAAGTGATGCTTTTTACAGCATTTGATTAACTCAGATCTACCGCAAACGTTGCATCATCTTCTACTTCTCTCGATAGTACCGTATGCCATGACTATTTCCACTATGATTGCTCATATCGTAATCGAGACGAATATATACGCAAGGTTCATATCAAAAGTGTCAGAAAAGTTAATGGATATAAAAGTATTCCATTCATACTGGAAACTGCTCTTGTATCCCCTGTTTTGACAGAATTTATGAACGTATGCTATTAAAAAAGCGTTTCCCTAAGCTTGGGGAACTTCTGACAATTGTCAAGATTGTTGTCTTGCACATGGTACAAAGCTAGTACTCCAGTGGGCGTCCTGAGAAAGTTCCTTGAATTGGTTGTAAATCAAAAAATGTTCAATAAGAAAACGCACACTACTCGGTAAGGAACGTTATAAATTTTATAATGCAATAACATAGCTGGCCTCCTGACTGTAATTTAATACAGGATCTGTAAAGTAGGACTACGTTTCTAACGCCACTCCTAATATATATATATATATATATATATATATATATATATATATATATATATATATGTGTGTGTGTGTGTGTGCGTGTGCGTGTGCGTGTGTGTATCATGCCGTAAGTGAGGTATCTCTTAACGCTTTGTTTTGCAAGTTTGTTTTTTATGGAATAGCTAGACATTTTCTTTTTTCTAAAATATATTCTCTCTGTCCAACAAAACAGATGTTGATGAACAAAATTAAGAAGCATAGATTATCAATATCGACATGCCTCAATGAACAATATTGTCCAGAACTTACGTCTTGATATTTATCAATGATTTTTTAAATCATATTCATATACCATTTACAAAAGCTTCACAATCATCTAAGGTAGTACTTCGCAGATCTCCTCTCATTTTCTCCCTTTCTCTCTTTGTGTGTCTCTCTATTTTTATTTCCCTTCTCACTCTCTATTTTGAATAGAAGAATGCGATGTAATGTGGGATATATGACTGGTAAATTTGAACATATCTAAAAATATTTTTATTCCTTTCATCACCAAAGCGCGACGTCTTGTTTTTTTTTTCTTTCTGGATGTCAGATAACGGCGGCATTGTTGAAGGTTGCCTGAGTTTTACTTAGTTCCTACACGTTTACAGGATGATTACATTTGAACCACTGCTATGCTAGCAAAAAAAAATGATCTGATATTTTTACTACTAAATAAAACTGAGGCATTCATATACCAAGTACTAGAATAGGATATGTTGTAAAATCAAATAATATTGCCACAATTGTTGAAATATTTAATTGAATTAAACTCAGTAGCGTTTGCTTTTTCACTTTCCTAAAGAGAAGAGGTGTTGCTTGTCATTATCTTAACTATATTTATTTTATATTACAGGCTCCACTTATTTCCAATATTTGCTTATCGTTGTAAAAAATAGTTACAGCTGAATCATATCGGACTTTAACTTCCTTTAATAAAACGTCGGTCATCATTAACAAATTAGTTTTCAAGAATTTAATGTGTTCAGAAAAATAAACATTGTGATCTTTCAGACTGAACATTCCATAGTCGTGTTTAATGATCAGCCACTGACAATAGTATTTAATCTTGCCATCGGCTGAATATCTGACCTTTTTTAGCTGTAAAAATCCATAAAAATAAATAAATGGTAACCAATCCACTACGCACTAATTTGATAATAAGTTATTGTGTTTAATAATGATGGTAATAAGTTATTGTGTTTAATAATGAAGGTAATGAGTTATTGTGTTTAATAATGAAGGTAATGAGTTATTGTGTTTTATAATGAAGGAGGGCAATTACGTTTTCCCCGTTATTTATCGATCAGATGAATCGTTCTCCCGTGAACAGATAATCTTGGACCATTTTGCTTGCTAGCGAGTTGTGTTTAATTGTTTGACCCTGTTCTTGCTGCAACATTCCTAACAACACGTCATATTTCTTCATCCTGAAGAACTGAGTGAGACGCTAGTATCTGTAGTGGTTTACTTCGGATCAAATTACGCCGGCAGAATTGATATGAAACATATCATGGGCACAATCGTATCACAGTGGATTCATGAAGGACATACGTAAGCACAGCATATGTAAATGTGTATCATCATATATTTCTGAAATGATTCGCAAATTCTTTCAATTCCCTCCTGTCGAAGTTGGTGCATTTCTCTGATCGAATCTTATTAGCCTGTCACTGTCAGAGAACAATGACTTATATTATTAGAATAGAAGTCGCAGTCTACCTTATCACATATATACTCCAAGTAAGACAAAGTGATGGCTTGCAATCCATGAATTGCAATCTATGTAAGTTGTCGTCTTACTCAGGAGGCATGTTGCTGCATCAAGCTTTGTGCTTCAGAATACACTTTAATATCGATTTTAAACTCTCTTGTATCGTGTACCTTCAGCTTGAATCCGGATTATATTTGTGGAAAGGATGTGACTTTCGACTATAACTTTATTACGCACAGCACGATTAAGTGATTATGATCTGCAATTTTTATTTCAAATTTCCCCCCACTACTATGATATGCTTATCATTATCTCAGTAAAGTCTTGACAGGAATGGCCAACGTAGTTTCAATAGACATCTGTTATATATCCAATACTTTCGGAAAGTAGAGTTGCGTCTGCATAAGTATACGCCCTGTTATGGTTGTACATATTTAATCTTATCCAGGGAATGTCTTAAAATAATAGTAAACACATACAAAATACATGTAAATGTTCAGCAACTAAGCTTGAAAATCGAGTAACAAAAGCAAAATATATGAAGCATAAATAAAAATAAAATTAACGTAAACTAAAGGCTTACGGTCTGCAAAAATCATTCAGATATGAAGGAAATTTTAATCAGACAAACTCAGATTACACGTTAAGGTTTGTGTTACTTGATAGGGGCCTGTTGACTTTGAATAAAATAAATACGTATTAGATACTTTTGAAGCAAAAACAACGCATTATTACAAAATAAACAGTTATTTATTTTGTTTGAAATTTATATTGAAATTTATAAACATATTTCGAAGATACACTTGATCATCCGTATACCTTTTTTGACATAGAATCAGTAGAAGTTCGTTTGTTGCTGACATTTTTAAATATTACCGGACAACAAACGGCCTTCTACTGATTCTGTGTTTCAACAACAATATAGCAAACAAAAGAAAGAAATACATACTCATGATGATGTGAATCTTCGAAATACGAAGATAATTGGCTTACGAATAGTAACGTATGGGTTCGATAAAGCATACATTTGATTTCTCAAAAATGTATACCTAAGATTAAAATTGAATATAATAGAATGTATTTCATATATAGAATTAGTTATGTGCTCATAGTCATCTTTAGGATTTCACTTCCATATTGGGAAACACTTCTCTTGTATTCCCCGCTATATTTAAATCACAAATATTTTTTTAGATTTTATTAACATAAATTTCTTAAGTGAAGATACAAATATCATACAGCCATGCATGCACATATTGTGTTTTATATAGATACATGCATCGAAGATATATGAGGAGATGTGATACTGCGAAACAGCAAATAGTGTGGATGATTATGATAATCCCAATCTTGGGGTGAGCATATTAGAAAGTGATAAACAAACTGCCTTTAGATTATTAAGCGATGCTCTGCGTGTAAACAAATAGAGCTTATGCGTTTAGAGAATGTATAAGAATTGTTAATTCGCATTCAATCTTAGCAGCAGCCGAACAGCGTCACCGTCCATGGTACTGAGTATCATATGGGGTGTTGTGTTTCAACTTTTGATAGATGTATTTGCTTGTCTATCCACACTGATCAGTTGTGTTACAACAAAACTATATCGTATTTTGATGACTATATATATATGTATATATATATATGTATATATATATATATATATTAAGTAATGTGATTTATAATTTAAAAGTTTTAAAATTTTTTAAATTTAAAAATCAAAATTTAATTAAATTAAAAATCAGTTTCATAAGAAGGAACAACAACAAAGTCAATTATCTGTACGATCGTTTCGGAAATCCGTGCTTTTTATTTGTGGTATACATGAAGTCACGTAGAATAATTATACATAGTTTTTTTGGTTACCAAAAAAACTATGTATAATTATTCTACGTGACTTCATGTATACCACAAATAAAAAGCACGGATTTCCGAAACGATCGTACAGATAATTGACTTTGTTGTTGTTCCTTCTTATGAAACTGATTTTTAATTTAATTAAATTTTGATTTTTAAATTTTAAAAATTTTAAAACATTTAAATTATAAATCACATTACTTAATATTGAATTAGCTCTAGGACATTTAACTATCGAGCTTATTATATATCTAAATTACAACGAGCATTTCCTGTATTTTAATTAAACTAGTAATTTCACTATTACATTAAAATACACTTAGCTCTTTAGACTATTATTCTAATCTCCTTTAAATTATATATATATATATATATATATATATATATATATATATATATATATATATATATATATATATATATAAACACGGAAGTCACCATTTATCAAATCCCGGAGGCCATTCGGGGTAAAGGTTATTGTGTGTACAGTAATCAATTGGACAATAGCGTAGTAATAATTAGTAATGGAGATCTCATAAAGAGTCTTACTTAAGGGTGTGGTTCATCGGGAACTTATTCATGTTGGATTTGAAGACATCCAGGCTGTAGTCAGGTGGGAAACAGACACACGGAATAGAGTTCCAGATGCGTGCACTTCTAAGAAAGAAGCTTTGTTCATGGAATCTACGTTTTGGATTTAGGCACAGATAAAGAATGGGGAAATTATTGACAGTGCTTTCAGATAGACGGGTGTTTTTCGTGACAGATTGGCGAGGGAGGACCAGTGATTTGGGCTCAGACGAGCAATTCCCATGGAAATAACGAAACGTCCCTTCTGTGGGAGAAAGGTAGCAGGTAAGAGAAGGGACATCAACCACTAGGCCACGAAGTCTATTTTGTATTCTGTAAAGGCAGGATATATATATATATATATATATATATATATATATATATATATATGTATGTATATATATATATATATGTGTGTGTGTGTGTGTGTGTGTGTGAGAGAGAGAGAGAGAGAGAGAGAAATAAAGAGATTAATAGAGACAGATAGGTGCCAACCGACATACGCTGAAGGGTGAGTTCTAAAAAATACATAATTTTCCGCCTACATATTATACTTTTTTTAATTTATTGCAGACTATTATTCTCATCTTTATTTGTTGTTGTTTCACGACGTTTCGGCCTACCATTCCTCTGGCCTTCGTCAGGTGGTAAAGATGAGTATAATCGTCCGTAATAAATAAATAATACAAATAATAGTCATCTCAATAATGAATTTCAATTTAAATAATATATTTCTGCCTACATGTTATTATATTATATATGTTATTATATTATAAATGTTATTATATTATATATGTTATTATATTATATATGTTATTATATTATACGTAAATATATTCGTTGAATTTATATAATTTTATGTTTAAAATATATGAGATTAGAATAGACAACATGCTCCTTATATTTGCCATCCTTATAGTTTCCCAATAATTCAATTTATACATAATTTTGGACTGTGGACTTATGGGGCAACACTCATAAAAAACGAATATAAATATTATAAGTTTTCTAATGATTCTTCCTCCATGATATAATAAAAGATAAAGAGGCATGGATATTCGGCACAACAAATGTGACACAGATTTCAGGAGTACTTACATTGTTTACTTTTTATTCATTAGATATAAATTTAATAAAAAAAATATAACATTTTTTGGAATATGGAAAAAGAGGTTCGACCCCAATTCCTCCCCTATATATGGAGAGCGTGTCGAGATGTGAGGTCACTTATATCGTATTACTAGGAACATTTTATGCACGAGTTTTCATTCCATAGGACATAGCATAGGACACTTATGAAGATCTAAATGAAGTAATGCCCTCATATCTTTTTCAGGGTGCATTTTCAATATTCAAGAACACTTCCATTGTCTTCCATGCTAAGATGTAAGCATGGATACACCTTATGTATGTTTGTAGATTAACTAATCTTTCTTTCTATAGTGATCACAGAAGAATCACCCATCAACAAAGAAAAAGAAATTAAGTGTTTACCGAAGCGATTTTATTTAATTCAATCTGCATACAATATAATCCATATAATTCTTTTTTACACGAATTTTATGTAACATTCTATTTAAAAAAAAAATAATTTTCTATTAAATCTAAAACTTGGTATTACAGAACTCTTTCTTTAGTTTTATCTCTATCTTTCATCTTTCGTGCTTTATGTATGCGGTTTCTTTTTTATTTATATGTAGATTTATACGTGAAAAAAAAAACGTTTTCAGAATAATTTGTTTTATCTGGATATTTTCTAAACTTTGTCTTAACAGTTTATATACCGCTTTTCTTATTCAATTCATTTTATTTATTTTATGTTTTGCTTTTTTTCCATTTCATCTCATTATGGGATTTTTTGTAATTCAGATTTTACTTCCATTTTATGTCCCTTCCTTTACTGGGAATCTTTCTTTTAGCATTATTTTATCGTTCACTGATTGTCGAATATTCACCTTTGGCCAAACACTGGCACTAGATGTGAGATTTTATGCCGGAGTCTTAAGCTTTCCAGACCGATAAAATGTGCAAAAATAAAAAAAAAAATGTGGGAGACAGAGAAGAACAATAAAAATGAGAAAAGAATCTAAATTAAAGGCGACAAAATGACAGTTTTGTTCGCTTTAAATCAGTAAAAAATAAAATAAAAATTATTCAACGTTATAAACAATTACACTTTTAATGCATCCATTCATGGATAGTCGATCTTACTACATAGCTTTGATTAAGAGAAAGAGTTGCACAGCTAAACAGAAAAAAGAACATGCAGAAAATTTAGAAAAAAATAGGAGACGGGAGTTCAGTGTTGAATACCATGTGGTTTGAATTTTCTATTACTAGAAGTAAACTCCGATATATTTTCCCGCAGTTCTTTAACTCTTATCGCATCTGTAATGGGCAGACACTATAGGACAGCGTGTTAAGACTTTTACCCTTATGCAACACATAAACTATATTATATAAGAAAAACGAGAATGGCATGTCTATCTTTCGCACTTTTTTTAAATCGAAAGTATCATGGTTGAAATCGTAGTATACTCCGTTCAATTATTTGAATAAAGTAAAAGTATAAAATTCTTGTATATTTCTCGATAATGTTAACATATTGATCATGGTAATTCTATAACAACAACAACAACAACAACAACAATGATAATAACAACAGAAATAACAACAACAACAATGACAACAATAATAACAATGCTAATAATAACAACAACAATAATAACAATAATAATAATAACAACAACAATAATAATAATAATGATAATAATAATAATAATAATGATAATAATGATAATAATACTACTAATAATAATAATTGTTTTCTCTAGTTCAAAACACATCTACAAGTTGTCGTTTTTTTTTTCACTTTCGGTTTTAGGCGCTCATTTGACTGAATAATTATACATTGTTAAGCAGATGCAAATAACATTATCAACATAAGAACAGTGGGGTCTCTTCCTTTCTTTTAGAGGAAACCAATCATCAGCCAGAAGTACACTAGGTTTTCCTTACCAACGCCAGGAAATCTATAGAGTAGAAATTATATATATATATATATATATATATATATATATATATATATATATATATATATATATACATATATATATATATAAAGAAGATATTATTGATATAAACCGATAGTGTAAACTAGGTACACACAAAAAAATAACAAGAGTAAAATACAGTTATAGTGGTAAAAGAACGGGGAAGCCTAATATATGTATCAATTTATCACATTTTTAACTATCATGATAATGTAAATCGAAATAGAATATTCTAGGATTACATTCACCACGTGATAAAATAACATACAATTATTTAAACTACGTTTGTATAGTGTGATATAATTACTTGATTCTGGGTCGAATTCTGAAGAAAAACGCACATATTTCCCTGTGAAATATGAGGGGAATTATTCTTGCCCTTACTGATTTTACTTGCTAAATAATAACAAAACATGCTAGCACATGCAAAATATTTAGATCTGTAGATAAGTTGATTCATGGGTAGTAGAATATCTGTTACAATAGTAAGAGGAGAGATACAGAGGGAGAATCATCAACATACTGTACTGTTTTTCTGTTTCACAGTTAATCACTGCAGCTAAACTAGCAATTACCTCAAGCCAGGATCAAAACTCGATCGACAGTCAAATCTTCTAAATGTTGCGCTACACAGATGCTGCTAATATATATATATATATATATATATATATATATATATATATATATATATATATATACCTATATATATATCCTTATTTAAGAAACGCAATGTAATATCATAGCATATAGAGAATTGATTACAAAGTTCTACATTGAAAATTTCATGTTTTGCCCATTTTACAATGAATTCCTTTATTTCTGTAGTCACTTCGAATTCTTGATTGTATGTGTTTCGTAGCTCAAAATCAATCACTTAATTATTATATCAATCAATGAATCTTTTTTTTGCCTTTGCTCATCAGAAGAAATAGCAACTATCAATCTACAAAAATCCGCAAATAGGAAGAGAAGCTGCAAATACCGTATCGTTTGCTTACATTACTCTGTTTTGAACTAAGAAAAAGTTACATTTTAATAAATAAATGGAGATTATTAAATGTATGACATTGAAACTAAAATATATATTTTTATAACAGTAATAAGTACTTTATTATGTGTAGGATAAAAATCAATTTAATAAATAATTTAATACAACCAGAAATTTAAAATAGTTTCTTTCTTTGTAAAGGTTTCGCATAAATGGTGTGGGTATGTAAACATGTGAAACATATTGTAATCAGTGTTGTTATTTGGGAAATATGGATACATATATTATAAATAATAAATTAACTAAATACTAACTACAACATTACTGTCAGAATATACCTAAATTAAAATAATTTGTTAATACGACTATGTGCGTTTTGTGACTTTATTTCTAAGTTCAAAATGGCGTAAAGTAAGCAAACTATAAAGTATTTAAAGTTGCTTTTCCAATTTTGGATGTTTTGGTCATGTCTAAACGCATATTTTACCTTTTGGTTTATTCATTGTTGCTATTCCTCCTGGTGAGTTAAGGTCAATATAGATTCACTGATTGATATAATAATTAAGTGATTGTCAAGGATACTAAGTGCCAACTGAAATTAAGACAAATATTGGAATATCTTCAACATCATGCAATTTGGAATATAGTCTCTTCTCATGTATTCATTATGTATGCATATGTATATCTATCTCTCGATCTATCTATCTATCTATCTCTCTATCTCTCTCTCTGTATATGTATATATATATATACATATATATATGCATATATATAATTTAAAGGGGGTTAGAGCAATTTTCTATAGTTCAGAGTGTATTTTAATGTTATAGTAAAATAGTAATTTAATTAAAATACAGGAAAAGAATAATGCTCGCTGTGAAGCCGATATATCAAAGCCCAATAGGCAAATATCCTAGAGCTACTTTTATATTTGGTGTCGTGATTGATTATTTATAATTCAAAATTAAAATTAAAAATTAAAAATCCGTTATATAAGAAGGAGAACAACAAAGTCAATAAATTGGGTGTGGCTTTGTTGTGCTCCTTCTTATGAAACGGATTTTTAATTTTTAATTGTAAATTATCAATAAACTTACAATATATATATATATATATAATAATTGCACTGAAGATATATATATATATATATATATATATATATATATATATATATATATAATAATTGCACTGAAGATTCCCGAAAGGATGAAACACTAGTGTCTGTAGGTGTTTAATTATTATAATAATAAAAAAAATAATTATGATAGCCCCTTTAAGAAATTCGTTTCTTATCGTTGAGCACTTTCAGTTGAATTAAAAGTCGGCCAACTTAGCTCTTATGCATAGATCATCGTATAACGATTAGATCACTCTCTGACTGACGTAAAATGAACATTTAAAAATGAAAATGTTTAAAATTCGACGTTATTTCACGCGGTTAATGGTAGCCGAATGGATTAGGTCTTCGCTAAACCGAGCCAGAGATGTCTCGTGATGCGGGGTTCGAATCGTTCGACTGGTATTAATCGTGACACCCTGCACTGAAGATTCCCGAAAGGATGAAACACTAGTGTTTGTAGGTATTTAATTATTATAATAGTAAAAAAATTAATTGAATATATATATATATATATATATATATATATATATATATATATATATATATAAGATAGAGAGAGATAAATGGATAGATAGATGCATAGACAGAGAGAGAGAGAGTTTGAGAGAAAGAGAGAGAAGGAAACAATTCTTGCCAAATATGATACTGAAACGACGCAAATCTCTCTATATAATTCTATTCATGTAAACAAGTCTCTATGACTCCTGATCATTTTATATCTTTTTTTATTCATCATTGCTTATTTTTATTTTAATAGGTAGATTTTATTAGCTATGTTTGGGCGGTAAAATTTATTATTTCTGCCATTAATTACAGAAGGAACAATCCTTGCATAATGATGCAATTAAAAATGGTCTCCAGTCCAGAATGCATTTTCTTTTGGCGTGAATTATATTTTATCCATATTAAGAGCCGGGTTTGTGTCTAATTCTTCCCTTGTATGGAGATATTAGAAATCTGCCTTACTTGCTCTGAAATAAGTGCAGATTTATGTTACAATTCAGTTAAATTTCTACTTTATACCTCTCATCCCTTTTGTATCACATCATCTTTACACTGGTTTTCTATTTCCTGCTACCACGAAACTACATTCTCACCTACCTACCTAAGTTGCTCGCCAATATGTCTACCATTAGAATTTGTGTTCCTTCATAGCTCCTTATAGTGTTTTTGTTCACTGTCTTCTATTCTAAAACCCACTCCTCGGGATTTCATATTAAGCTTTTTTCATATGCTTCCTTACGAAGAAGGGATTTTGTGTGACAATGTGCACACACGCACACGGTGTATCTGTATGTACCAGTGCCAATGCGTGTTTAAGTGTGAGATTTTAGGTGTGATCCTGTGTATGCGAATTAAATTATCCCCCTCTTCTATAACATCGCCCATGTTAGCTTTGTGTGTTTGTTTATTTTTTTCCGTGTTACTGCATAGGTCATATCGCGTCAGTGCCCCTCCTCCATTAAAACATAAAACTGCCTAGCTTGGAGTGGGCTGAGAGATGGTAGAGTAAGGTGGAGAGTCAGCGATAGTATTAATGATAAAAAGAGAGTGAAAATTTAGAAGAGGGTAAAAAGAGATACACCAGGCACTGGGAGCCAAAGAAAACAAAAAATAGAAGATAAATAAAAATTAGAGAAAGAGAGAAGAATGTAGTCTTAGAGAGGAAGGGAAGAAGAGAAAGGTAGATAGAGGCGGATTTATGCTTAGAAAGAGATAGGGAGAGAGGGGGAGAACAAATAGAATAATAAGATACAGAAAGATAGAGACAGGGCAGAAATGAGAAAGAAGAAAAAAGAGGAAGAAGACGAAGAAGAAAAAGAAGAGGAAGAAGCGAGATAGAACGATACATGGAAAGGTTACTAACAACTCTGAAATAAACAGGAACAAAGTACAAAAGTGAAAAGGACAATAAACAAAGAAAAATATAAAAAAAAACTGAAATTAACATGTGACGCGAAAAAACGAAAGAAACGAATGTTGTGGAGCAATCAGATTGGTGCGGTTTAGAGACCAACTTGCCCTTACTACAATTTGTGTATTTCTTTATTTTTATGCGTTTTACTTTGTTTTGTTATTCTAATCCACCCTTCGTCCCTGCCTTTGTATCTGTCACCGGCCTATTGGTCTGTTCAGTGCGTCGGTTCGACACCTTTTGGGGAAAGGATATGACTACTCATACATATTGAATACATAAAGAAAATAAAGGGAACCTTAAAAGAACAATGCACAAAGTTCGATTGTACTATAGGGGTTGTCAGAATAACTTAACAATTTCTCTTAGCTTTTCTATTATTTAGTTAGTAACATATATATATATATATATATATATATATATATATATATATATACAAATATATATATATACATATATATACATATATATACATACATATACATATATATATATATATATATATATATATATATATATATATATATATATATATATATATATATATATGGAGCGATGTTTCTGAATAAAGACAATAATCAGATACTCTCCAGAATTGCAACATAAAAAATACAAAAAAGGCACTTAATGCCATGTGTATTCGTCAGGAAGAAATTACGCCATATTACAAAATTCACATGAGATGAGGTATTCTTATATAGAAAATAATATTGCAGGTTTTAGCCATTGATAGAATACCGTATCCATTACACGAATTATTAAAATAAAACTCAGTTGTTCGAATTGATTCATCTCACTAATTAAATATCGTTGATCTAGACATAGAGTTCTTGCCTTCTTCTTTAATTTGGCTGTACACAATGAGATTTGGAATATGACATTTTCAGGTTGTATCGGGTAGACCTATCATGCAGTCTTTTCTGTATATTTATTATTAAATTAGGTTAGTACTAGACCTACACAAACAAGTATATATGGATAAATTAAAAACAAATGAATAGAAATTTTAAGCATATGTTTAACCTTTTCATTATTTTATTACGATTTCAAAATAAATTAGACTTGATAACCAATAAATTATATTAACAAATAAAGGAAGTAAACACACGCAAAGAAACGTGTGATTTAATCAGTATTTTATATAATACAGGGGTCATTCATCTATTTATTGAACTCTTAATAGCATTAACGTTATGCAAAAAAAACACTGAATTAAATCCACTAGAATTCATATATTTTGGAGGGAGGAAAAACAACACCCCATTCAGATAGTAGAAATTTGAACATAAAACCGGTGTTTTAAAGTATTCAGTAGTGGCTTAAAAACCATGCGCAAGTGTTCAGCTACACAAAATTTGGAATATTTAGAATATATATACAAGCAATCATTTCATCTATTGGGGAACAAAATAGAAATAGTTATAATTTTGTAATAAATCGATTTAATTAATAATTTAATTAGAAAACAATACCGTAATAATCATTTTACTTTCCAAAGACAATTTAAAGTTATACTGATATAAAAGAATATGAGGTTTACACAAAATAAAACTAGGTAAGTTAAAAGGCAGCCAATGCTGATTAAGTGCAATTTTAAACACTGTATCTTACCTTGTCCAATTGGAGAGACGGGTAACTTTCACTCCAGAGTTAGACACAAGGTCGATTTTCAACGTTGGTAAATGAGATGTCTGGAGCTAAAATAACTGCCACAGTTTAGAAAGCATTTTCCTTTTCTGAAGGTGGAGGGAAATATATTAATTGTAATATCTGCATATACACTACATTTTGCTCCTGGACATAACGTTATGTACTTACATTGGATTTGTATCATTAAATGCCAATTTAAAACCAATTTATTTATTTTTAATGTATTGGTAGCAATCTTATCAGGAAAATTTTCTAACACAAACAAATTTTAATAGAAAAATAAAAAAAAATTGAATAATTTTGAATCACAAATTAAAAGAATTTAGTACATTTCTACACAAAAAAAAAACAATGAACATTATGTATTGTTTTTAGGTTTAGGTCGCGATCATTGTAATTTTTCCTTTTATCAGTCAGAGGGACACAGCCCCTTCATTCTTTGGCTGATATTTTTTTATATTTGTCAAATACAGAATGACATCTTTTAATGTGTTGAGTAGATATTGATTTGCTGCCCATCTCAGCAAGATGTGATACAAGCTTGGTAAGTAGGGATGTCAAGCAAATTCCTTTAAAGGAGGGGCACTTTGGAATATAACAAATTGCCTGAGAATCACTGCCGATATTTCATAGTAAGGGCGTCTTAGACAACAAGCAATCAACTTGGCTCACCTGAAAGGCGGGTTGCTGGATCTGGGATGGTAGGCATCGTAAAGAAAGACACGGGATGGTGAACATCCTAGGTCGCTTAGTCCGACTGGTAATAAGGCAGTTCATGAAATAAAACATATGTTCGTATGCTAAAACTATATATTTGCTCAGAAAAAAAAACTGGAAAGTTATCGAAGAAGATATGCATAAGTATATAACTGGTACAATTGAGAAATAATCTAAATCAATTCACCTCGACATTATTTTTAATTTTGATATTTTTCCTGTATGTTACTGTTACATATAATATAATATAATATAATATAATATATATATATATATATGTGTATATATATATATACATACATATATATATATGTGTGTGTGTGGGTGTGTGTGTGTGTGTCTGGTCACGAATAGGGTCCTATATGGTTGATTAATTATAAAAACTGATTATATATAACGATAGAAGTTGTATCGAGACACAGGAATAGGTATGTTTGATCTGGCAGAACGGTTGTGCATTAAAATTGCGGGGTCTACGTTCGAGCTTGGCCCCAAAAGTATGGAAATAAAAGATTTAAAAATAAAAAAAGAACACTTTTACAAGTGTTTTTGATATAGATGTACATAATAACACTTTGGTAAGCATGTTTTAACTTAAATAGGGATGGTATAATAAAATCATCGGGCCTGCGTTCGCGTCTGGCCTCCATAGAATGGAAATAGGCACAAACTTTAATAAAGGCTTTTCATATTCATCTGTGTAAGTATAGTTTTATAATTATGTTTCAGTTTGAAGAAATATGGTATGATAAAATTATTGGGGGTTAGTTCGCGCGACCTCAATAGAATGGAAATATGTCACAAAGTGTAACGAGGGTTTTTAATATAGCTCCACAGAATATTGTGATAAGTGTTTCAGTGTGAACAGGTATGGTATAATAAATTATGGGGTTTATATATTTTATTTTTACTTTCATAATATTTAGCTTTGGTTTTGATACCCCCAAATTCGAAGCTATCGCATTAGAACCATTCATTTCATAACCTATCATAGTTGCATAAATCAGAGTCCATTTTCAGTAGGCTGTTTTTGAACACAGTCAACGACGGGTACATTTACTAGTATATATATATATATATATATATATATATATATATATATATATATATATATATATATATATATATGTGTGTGTGTGTGGGTGTGTGGGTGTGTATATATATACACATGTACACATTTTTCATAATGTTTATATTTACTACAATTCCTATATATATATATATATATATATATATATATATATATATATATATATATATAGATGTTATTTATGTTTTGTTTTTGTGATAGGTTTGGAATGAATTCAATTATTTACGAGAAAGAATTTTCACCTTAATAAGAGTTGGGAATCATTTCCTTTTTATCCAATTTTGTACCACCATATGGGGGGTCGCATATATATTTATTTTGTAATATAATTATCCACTGACACGCGTTTCATCATTCAGCCACTCGTATGAGTCGTAGACGACGAAATACGTGTAAGTGGATATTGATTTTTTTTTAAACATATATATATATATATATATATATATATATATATATATATATATATATATATATACATATATATATACATATACACACATATATAGAGAGAGTGAGATAAGTAGATAGGTAGATAGATAGATTGATGGATATGTATATTTATAAATAAATAAATATATGGGTGTGCGCCTCGTGTGCCCAGCCTCCCAGGATTTATCATCTCTATGCGAAGAGTTAGAGTATTATTAATTGCTTTAGAATTTCTGAATTATTTTCGCGTAGGGTATCGTCAAAACTTGGTGATATTATTCAAACAAACAAGGAAAAGGAAAGTAAAAACACAAGACATAAAGAAGATGCCTTATATGAGATCGTTCAACCTTTTTAGACCAGCGTCTGGTTCTTTACTAGTGTCACTTTTTTCTTTGTTATTACATTATCTGCCACTTATGATGGATTCGTTGGCAATCTATGTTATCTGACATGTCTCCAACAGTATTTTCCTTCTTTCTGCCTTTTCTTTTATGTTATATGTTTTCTTCCGAAGTCTGATAACAACGGCGTCTCAGTATACTAGAGACGAGTGAATACAACTTTTCACGCACTAATTCTTGCATCCTTACATTACAATATGTATTTAAAAAAAAGGTCTGCCAACCACCGCAAGTTGTGAGGTATATTATACATACAAGGTTTACATTATCTACATGGAAAAAAGCAATCATTTAACATGCAAAAGTGCTATTTCACCATATATAAGTAGTTATAATATGTGTTCAAATGATTAAAAAATATATAAATAAATATGGTAAGCAAACAAAAAACAAAATAACAGGATTAGTCTATAAAACAAATAAAAACAATCAAACATTTCTATATGTCGATATATATATATATATATATATATATATATATATATATATATATATATAATAAATTCTTAATACACCTCCGTATGTGGCAGCGTATACAATTACACACGTATAACTTATTATATATATATATATATATATATATATATATATATATATATATATATATATATATACATATATATATACTATTATAAAAAGAACTTTATCTCTGTGTGTGAGTTCGTTTCTATGATCTTGGATAACACTTATACCTATGTGTTCGAAACTTCAGGCGTAGGTACTTGGTATGTAGGTTTTATATAAAAAAATCTCTGTTAAGTATCGATTATCGATAATTGTATGATTCCGATTAAAATCAGATTTTACAAAAATTTACACTTTTATACAACATAATACATTAATTTTATCACGGTAAGCAGAAAGGTCCACATATATAATCAACTGTTGTTTTTAGGTTGCAAGCCGAGTTTTAAATGAATGTTTTTTAGAGGATAATTGAAACATGATACTTGACTTTTGAATAGGTAGCTGTAATTAAAACTATTATTTTTATATAATTGTATAACATCAACAGCAGTTTCTCTTCACTGCAATGTAGACTAAAATGTATTGTGGATTATGTAAATGCGAGCGCGCATATGAATCTTTCTCCTGGTACACTGTGAGGTTTTGTCCCTAAATAGAGCAGACAATCAATCGGTTTAATTTTTAAAAACGGGCGATTCCACCGATGTCAGTGACACTATAACTATGTGTTGATATACATTCGATTATCCTCATTAAATCACAGACAGCATTATCATATTTATATGGGATTCAAACCTGTATTAAAAACGACGTATTTCAAACAAGCAATCAAATGTTAACATGTATGCTGTAATTCTACCATTTTCTTCTATGTGATATAGTTAGTGGCGCCATAATTTTATTCGCTAGTGGCTTGAAAACACCTGGACAGCAAGCAGCATATAAATACTGGTATTTCCTAAGTCAATTGGACTTTTTTATAATAGTTTTTTTTTTTCTAAGCATATGATGCAACTGCTACCTGTAGATGGTCGTTTTATTGGAGGAACATGTTTGTAATATATATAGAAAGAATAAAAACGCGGAAAGAGGAGATATAGAAAGATTCGTTAATTGCACCATGACGGCGCCATTTTAGTTTCGTTATATTTAAATATTGTATTTCATATCCTAATGAAAAGACATACATTGGCATTAAACTTTACGTATATTTAAGCCTTTTTATATGTTCTTAATAATGATTCAGTAACCGATATATTCTTTACAAAATATTACGAATCTGGCATCAATCCAACTCGAATAAACATCAATAACTGCTTTTAAATGTATAGGAGAATACGAATTCGTTTAAATGCAAAAGAAGAACTAGGTTCGAAGTGATAAAGATGAATAATTAGAAATAGTAAGTTTAGTCAATATATTATAGCTCATATCCAAGGAAATTAACTGATATGTAATTATTTCTTTACTTAGAGGGCGTAAAATAATTCAGTAAAACTTCGTGATATTAACACCTAGATTGCTTAGGGTATATTAACGGAAACTACGAAAAACTGTAAGCTTGGTATTTTTATTATAAACCACAAAACAAACCATACGGTCATTTGTACGTCGACAGGCTGTTTTGCAATGAATTCATAAGATAAGTTTTTTATTAAAATACCTTTTAAACAGTCATCAGAATGCAATATTTTAGTGACACTCGAGGCTTAGATCTTGGTCGACAGTACATGACAAGTGCCAAATGAACTAGTCATATCCGTAGCAACAATACGCTCTTGCTGGGCGAGTAGTGGTTTCGTAGATATAGGGCATAATGTCAACTGTGCATAATGTCCTAATAAGAGTGTAGATAGAGCTCACATTCATTGTAGCAGTCTTCTTAACGCTTTTGGAAATGCACCTTTTGCTCGATAAGTATTAATATATTTAAAACAGGCCCACATATTTCATTTTATGAATTTGAAGTAAAATTATTAAAATTATTTGCATTGAATAATATTACTATTAACCCCCTGTTAATAATTTTTTTCAGTAGTTTGTATGCAATCTAATCCATAAGGATAATGCCCAGATTTTTGTTCTTATAAGAATGAGGTTCATTTAATTTTATGTGCCCATAAGACAAGTAACACGTTTATTAAAAAAAAAACAATTGGACGAAATCGCAAAAAAAATACAGCTTGGATAAGTGGTGATATCCATTTCGGCATATTTGAACTGAGATTAAATCGCATTGTTATCTGATTGATATATTTTACTTGGTCTCCTAGGAATAGCCCCATTCTGTGCATATCAATTAGTTAACCCCTAAATTAAAAAGAAATAAACATAGTACTTAATATAAAAAAAATATCATCAGAGATGCTGTTATAACCAAGACATTTTTATCACTAACCATAAATGTATCCCTGGATTTTGTGATTGTTGTATATATGTTATGTCCGTAGTCTTCTCATTATCTTCCTATCTTTCTTCTGTGAGTGTGTCTGCATCCCCTCTTTTCTATGTCATTTTTTCTTATCTCTCTTCAATGTATATGTGCCCCTTCTCAGAGCACTGGAAAACTTAAGAGAGTCATGCCTAGTCAGTAAGCCATCAGTGGTTGTTGGCAGGATAATAACAAACGGATTTTGTGTGAACTGAAAATGATTTATAATATGTATCGAAAGTAGCACAATACTCTGAAGTTTAAGTATATTTTTTACTGCAAATTCTACAAACGCGCAATGTTTTTAAGTATGAGCGACAAATGATTGCGATTGATATGTACACTTCTAGAGAATAACTAAATAAATAAATGTATACTACGGCTATCCTTCAAATACTATTCCTACTACTAGCATTGTTACGACTTTTCATAACAACAACAACAACAACAATAATAATAATAATAATAATAATAATAATAATAATAATAATAATAATAATAATAATGATAATAATAATGATAATAAACGTGAAATTTGAAAAAAAAACAGGGTAGGGAGAACATCTACAGCACATCCACTGCAAATGTGCACAAATTATTGGGTTGGCCGTTTTGCTATAAAACTTCAATAGAAGACAAGTGGTTGTTGTCAGTTATTGCGATAACAAAAAATAATTTTCAATAGTCAACGGAAGAGGTGGAGGTTAATATAAATCTGTAAAAGGTACAAAACAAAAACTAAAAAAAAAACTTTCAATCAGATTCAGTCAAACCACTGGTTATAATCAATGATTAACCAGTAATCATTGTCTATTTTACAACATCTAGTGCGTAAAATCGATAATTATTATTGAAAAATATGGAGATTACTGGTATCCTGTTAAAGAATATTGTTAGTACACAGCAAAGAATACCGTGGGATCTTACTAGTAAGACATCAATGGTTATCGAAATCTTGCATATGTGAGCTGTCAATCGGAATCGGGGAAGTAATAGCATTAGCTCGCACTTGTGTTATAATCAAATAATAATTAATGCTATTAGCGTAGATATGTGTTCATCTCGCAGTGATTTCTCCCTTAATATTCATAAGATGATTATTAAATTACAAATATCAAGAGAGACCAATATTCTTAATTAAAAAAAACATACCCTTTATTCTTGTGTTAAAAATAACCAGTGTAATCTTACGAGACAAAATTATTATTTTTCTTCTGTATTCTTAACAAATAAATTTTTGGACCAATTATTTATCTATATTTCCACCGTACAATTATTGGTTGGATAAGTATCATTTAATCAAGGATCTAAATGCCAATTTTTAAAATAAATTTATGTAAATATATAATGTATAAAAGAAAAGATGTTAAATATCTTAATTTAAAATAATTTAATTTAAAATAAGTAAATCCGGATACTTTTTTACAAGAATTATCTCGGGTTATTCACTGAACACTATTTGTGCTGATAAATCGATCCTTGCGTGTAAGGCTATAAGGCACCATAATGTCTTTGTGCATTATTACACAGATTATCCAACCTGTTAAAACAAACTAAAGAATAAACAACATATAAAAGCAGAAACAACTTTCATGCAACAAAATGCTGTTGAAATAAAAACGAAAGCGGAAATAGCATTGCGACTGCAAATTTCAGAGAAAATATTTGGGGAAGATAACATTATCATTATTATTATTATTATTATTATTATTATTATTATTATTATTATTATTATTATTATTATTATTATTTCAATTACTATTATTATTCTTATTATTATTTTAATTATTATTATTATTATTCATAATAATAATAATGATATTAATAATAATGTGTTTGTGTTGTTATTGCTGTTATTGCTGGTGTTGCTGTTGTTGTCATTATTATTATTATTATTATTATTATTATTATTATTTCAATTACTATTATTTTAATTATTATTATTATTCATAATAATAATAATGATAGTAATAATAATAATGTGTTTTTATTGTTATTGCTGTTATTGCTGTTGTTGCTGTTGTTGTCATTATTATTATTATTATTATTATTATTATTATTATTATTATTATTATTATTATTATTATTATTACTATTATCCACGACCCCTGTACTTGTGTTATACTCGTTAAAAAAAAAACATTGAATGTGCTTTGATTAAATTAAGCAATTTATCAAATTGTTCAGAATCTAATTAACTCAGTTGATATGATTCCGCATTTTTATAAAACTAATCCTTTTTAATCAAACTTAACTTTTCTGTTTCGTTAAGATTTTCGTTGATTTAGGGCGGAGTGCTTTGTTTTCTCGATTTGCCCTTATCTGACGCCCAACTTCTCCCTAAGGCAAAGCCGTGACAATGGAAAAGAGAAGGACAACATACAGAACGTTTAGATGGAGGTTTGAGCCAATAGTCTGATTTACAAGTCCATTTATCAACTTCACCTGCGTGGCCTGCTCGGTTGTCCTCATTTGAAACCTCTGCCCATACAGTGTGTTTTTCTATTCTGATAAAAGAAAGGTGTGGCCGCTTATTGACTTAACTTCCAATCAATTTCTAAAAAGTGTTATCCAATCCCGAGTGTCCCCCAACACTTGAGTTTTTCAAATTCTTTTTATTTGTTCGTTAGACGCTTTGTTTTATCAATGTTTTATTGGTCTACGATTCGTTCCTAACTTTTCTTCTATTTTGAAAATAAGTTTTTGTTTTGTTTTTTTAATTTTAATCTTTAACGTGTGTTGGACTGTATATTCATTTCGTCGTTGAGTCTTTATTCTAATACATTTTTTTTAGTCTTGGCTACACTAAGAATTCCCATTTAGACATGAAAGAATATTACTTAGGATTATAACATTTAATTTATTACATTTAAATTTTACCAGTAAGAAAAAACATCAAACAAAGAGGAAATTCTAAAGAGTAGAAATTAGAAGGAAGAACCTATAAAGGCAAAAGATTTTCCTACATGTATAAATCTATATGGGGGTGTGTGGAATGTTATTCCAAAATTGGTGTGTCGGATAAATCTAAGGAACCATATATAAAAATGCACTATATTATTAGTAAATCGTTGCATTAGAGTACTTGCACATAGGAAACAGGGGTGCAATATTTCAGCAGTTTGACAGAAGTTGGACCTTGATCGATAGAACCGGTCTTATTACAGTAGTTTTGAGATTATTAGATCATATGATTCTTTTTAAATTAATTCTTTAAATAATCATATAGTTTAAATTCCTAACTAATTATTCCTAGTCTAAAACTCCATATATGTTTTGTAATTGTTTATGTCTAGCTACATTTATATATTTATTCGTCTGATATAATTTAACTCAATTTTATAAAATTTTCCTTACAAGTATTTCATTGTCATTTAATTTTATATTTTATTTTTCTTACTCTGAATTATTACATTTCCATTTTGTTTCAAATATGTAATACTTTATCTTCATTATTTTCTAAGATATTTTTACACTACTTTTAGACGAGTATTCATAATTTGCATTCTTTGGATAATTACGATAAGTATTCTCGTCGTTTATGGAAATGTGAACCTCTATTATGTCGAAGTCTAATTTCAGTAGAACTCAAAAGACTGCACAGAATATCTTACCTTTGTCAAAATGACATTAAATAAGAATAACATATATACATAATTCGTCCTGGCTATGGCCTGCGGATGCAAAATAACATATTTATTTGAATATAATTAAACCTTCAATTCTTCGTCTTACTGTACAAGAGTTCCCAATTTCTTTCACATGTGTATGACGCGCGTGAATAGGAGCCATGTTTACAATGGCTGAAATGTGAAAAACAGAGAAATCATAATCAGAATATTATGTGAATTTTATATGTGTATATCTTAATATGAGGATTGGTTATTCGTATCATTTTTGTTTTTCGGTGTACTGTTCGCATATTGAGTGGCAATTTCATGACGTTTCGTTCGAGGTATCCTTCGACCATCTGCAGATGTATCTTGTCGAACTGTAGAGTTTTTTGTCGAACGTGAGAATGTGGCCAGAATTGTGAAAGGAACCATATATTTACTTAAACGGAGTTACCATGCTATCGTTTCGTCAGTCATAACCGGGTAGGGTGCCTACGTATTTCTCAATTGTATAATCCTGCCACCCATACTAAGAATTGAACATTCTATTCTCAGTAGAATATCACTTTTACAATTGATTTTCTCAAGGAGTTTTACAACTAAAAGACCCGAGAAACACCATATTACCGATCCGTCATCCACCTCTAAAAGCAAATTAGGATTCTATAAGGATATTAGGATATATATATATATATATATATATATATATATATATATATATATATATATACACATTCACCGATCGGTTTTAAAATATCCATGCAATATCTTTCCAACCCAAGTTAGCAGCGAGATACCTCGATAATGTCCACAATCAGACCTTCCAATATTTCTTTTATACAACATAAACAGGATAGCAGCTAAAAGAGTGGACCGCACAATGTACATTGACAACACCTGCTTAAGCAGTTCTAACAGGAATGGAATCCAGCCAAGGGATTTGGTCAAGTTGACCTGTTTTATGCACCCGACTGCTTCCACCAGAGTTGGTTCAGCATGAATTTTTGGGCGAAACGAATACTGAGGGATACTCTCTATTGCAGAACCATCATTGGATGTGTTGAAAAAGAGATCACGAAAATCGACATGCCATCGATGCAAGATGTCTTCTAAGGTTCTCGACAAAACTCTCCCATCCTTCGCCATTTATATATATATATATATATATATATATATATATATATATATATATATATTGAGAGAGAGAGGAAGAGAGATAGATTGATATATAGATAGATAGATAGATAGATAGATATGTATATATCATCTCATATTATTTTTATAATTTTTAATTTTATTTAATTTCTTTTATTCTAACACATTTATTTTTAGACTAATGTTGTTGTTTTTACCTCACATTAACAGTATATACCAAACTGGTAAGTACAATTTTAATGTTAATTGTTATCTTTAGTCTAAAGAGGACGCATTATTGCAACATGTTTATTATCAAAACAAAACTGCACGGGAATGAATAAAAGTAAATGATGTACGTTTTTTATACTATGTAACGCATTTGCTTTATTATAGTTCTTGAGGCATTTAGCTCTAGGAAATCTACTGTAGTAAAAAGTACACATTTTGAATTGTAGGTTTTTTTTAGCATGTGGGAGAACTGCCGTCTGTCAACACGACGATTCTAGGTTCAATCCTTGGCTTGGGAGAGATGCTAGTCTATCGGCACTGATGAGTTGTGATACAACGAAACAGAAATGTATGTTGATGACTACGAATATATATGTTAAGCCTCCCCTCTTAGTGTAGAGCACTACCATAAATAATCTCACCCACTACTTAATTGGCTGAAAAATGCGAAGCTCGTTGTTTGTATGTTTGTTTACACACATGCGGTTTTAGCACTGTAAGAGTGGTAGCGGATGTCTATTTAAATAGACATTCCGGCGAGTTGGTTGCAGGGGTCCCTTCTGGGGTCGGGTGGGAGAACTGCTGACTGTCAACACGACGGTTCTAGGTTCAATCCTTGGCTTGGGAGAGATGCTAGTCTAGCGGCACTGATGAGTTGTGATACAACGAAACAGGACTGTATGTCGATGACTACAAATATATATATATATATATACATTAATATATATATATTATAATACATGTCTATATATACACATATATATATATTTAAATACATGTATATATATATATATATATATATATATATATATATATATATATATATATATATACATATATATACACGAAAGGCGTGGAATAAGTAATACACCTGACCAACTTCCAGTTGTTTGCTCATGCTGAAATTTTGCATGTGCAATGATTTATATCTCTACTGGCTATGTTGTAAATTACAGCTCTGAACTAATTGTGGTTTCTGTTTTACAGGTGTTTGAACTGAGTCAGGTGTGAAATGGAGCCTGTTGCATGTGGAGCAGTGATCCGTTTTTTGTATTTGAAAGGATTCACACCACAGGAGACTTTTGATTAAATAAAAGAAACTTATGGTGATAATGCCCCTTCATATGACCTTGTAAAACGCTAGCATCGTGAATTAAACATGCCTGAAAGTCTGTGGAAACATTTCCTAGACCTGGTCGCCCCCGTTCTGCTATTGATAAGGCATCTGTGCGTCAAGTTGAGGCTTCCATTTTGGAGGATCGGCACATTACTATTCGCCAAATAGCCCAAGATATCAAGATTAGTAGAGGGTCTCTGGAAACTATCATTCATGACCATTTGCATATGCATAAGGTGTCTGTCAGATGAATTCCCAGGTTGCTCACACCATTCCAGAAGCGAGAACACGTTGAGAGCTCGAGGATGAATTTGGAGATGTGCCAAGAAGAGGAGTCAAAGTTTTTAAAAAGAGTGATTGCACAGGATAGAAACCTGGGTCCATCACTATGATCCAGAGACCAGAGCCCAGTCAATGCAGTGGAAGCACTTGGACTCACCACATCCAAAGAAGGCAAGGGCGCAGCCCTCCGTTGGCAAGATCAGTAGTGATGTCACGTATTCTCCTTACCTTGCCCCCTCTGACTTTCACCTCTTCCCAGCCATGAACTTGTTTTGTAAATCAAAGCATTTTCCAGATGATGCAGTCTTGATTTATTAAGTCACGTCGTGGTTGGAGGATCATCATGGGGTTTTCTACAAAAACGGTGTCCAGAGCTGCATCAAACGATGGGAGAAATGCAATTCTCTAGGTGGTTCCTATGTAGAGAAAGACTAATAACCGTCCCATGTTTCGTTGCTCTACTGCTATGGGAAGTTGTTCAGGGGCACTACTTCTTGCACGCCCCTCGTATATTCAATTCGGAGACAAAATATAAGAGCATGCCAAAAGATAGTCCGACTTAACTTAAAACAAATTTTGTAATGGAGATAAATAAGGAATATCTCCATACTCACGACTAAAATGCTAGTGATATTTTGGTGTCTTTAACTCCCCCCTCTGTTCTTTGCTTAAGAGGAGACTATATTTTAAAAGACACGACGCCTCTCAAAATACTGTCAATATTATTATCAATTTCCACAAAACAAGCATCGTTTCGAAACGATCGTGCAATCGAGTTGATTTTTTTTTTCATTTTGAAACTGAGTTTTAATATTTAATTTACAATTATGAATGGCCTTACTCCATATATGTACACACACACACACACACACATATATATATATTCACAAGTATATATGCGTATATATATATCAATATATATATATATAAAACAATAAATATATATATATATATACGCATGACATGGTCACGGTAACAAACTGGTTCCTATTAGAGTACCTCAGTTTTGCAATGTTAGGCCTTGTCAGTACAAAAATTGGTGACTAATTGGGATTTCCAGATGCGGTTTGTCCTCTACGCTTATATCGCCAATATTTCCTCTAGTGGCCCTGCACCTATGAGTTCAACAGAATTAATGCAGCGCAGTTAGTGCGAAGAGATGTTGTTGGTAATTGTTTGAGCCTTGCCTAATAATTACGCACAACTACCCTTACAGGGTGTATTATTACTTTTAAAGATTGAACCGATGTTTTCACTCATACACACACACAAACACACACACATATATATAATCAATAAACATAAAATGATAATATATATGATCATATATATATAGTATTATATATACATATGCATGCTTATATGTATGTGTGTGTATGCCTGCGTTTGTGTATGTCTGCGTGTGTGTGTGTGCTTTATTTCAAACAGCTATTTATATTTGTCTTTTGAATTTGTCTTACCTACAATATGTCCTGACGTAGTAAGGCCATTGTTGCCCACGTAACCAATACTGATTGAGCTTCCATAGACCCAACCCCCACTGAAAATTTCTCGTTCTCTCATAAATATTTAAAGAAAGAACGTCGAGGGACAAACGAATGAATGATTGATCGACCTTCTGGATAAATGAGAGGGCGAATGGATGAAAGAGGCAGCAATGGAGGTTCAAGTGATTGACCGATTCCTGGAAAAAAAGATTATAAAACAAAAATATCATCTACATCTACAACCAACCAAATATAAACTCCCTTATCACCCTGTACGTCACTTTCTTGTTCTAATCTTATTCTTTTTAGTTTGCTTTTTTTTCTCTCGTCAATTTCACTTCTTATGCCGCCCAATACCAATGCAAGAATCTACTTTCATTTTTGTGTTTTTATTCTTTTAATTTGATCTCGGTTTCTTTATTTATTCCCCCATAGCTGTATTGTTTCTTTTTTTATTGTCTCAGCCTTTTTTTGCGTTTCTATTTGTTAGATACATACATTCTTTTTTGTTCTTTGTTTGTACATTCATCCTTGGATGTCTTCCCAGGATGACAGATAACAGATAATGAATTAGCTCGGGAAGTGGCCCGAACCTGGTACGGGATAGTGAGCCCGACCTTTTTGGTTCCTACAGAAATAAGGGGGCGTGGTGGGTGTCGTGAAAACGCCAGGTCGACCGCTCTACCGACGACGACGCGGGCGGTCTCCACGATTGCGCCAGTCACTGTCCTAGATGGCGGTCTTCAGTTGCAACGAAATATATATTGCAATCTTATTATAAATTAGGAACTGTCTTATTCCGTCGACCCAGTCTTTATCTGACAAATCCGGACTGATCTGGTAATGTGTAGGCAGATCTACGGCAAGCAAATACATTTATTCTTTGCACGATCCCTTTCGAATGAAATCTCATTCTTTTGTTTCTTTCTCTCTCTCTCTCTCTCTCTCTCTCTCTCTCTATTTCTCTCTCTATTTTTCTCTCTCTTCCAATCTCTCTTACTTCCTCTGTCTATATATTAGTTCGAATGAAATCTCATTTTTTGTTTCTTTCTCTCACTCTCTCTATTTTCTCTCTCTCTTTCTCTCTATCTATCTCTCTTAAACTCTCTCTTACTTTCTCTGTCTATATATTAGTTCAGAAAAATCTCTACTTATTCCTATCACATAAAAAGTAAAAGTTGAAGAATTACGCAGACGGCGGCTGTACCATTAAAACGAACATCTTGCTGTCCATAATATTTCATCTTTCCGAATAGTCATAATATTTTTTTATGAAGTGTTGCCTGCAATGATGCATTGTCTCAACGGGGTTTTTCGGGGCGCAGTTCATCAGACACACACTACATGTATATGGCTACATATGTATTATATTTGCAGGAGTCACAAGTCAGTAAGGAAGATATGCATAGTAATAGTGTTTAACTATGCGATACTACTTCTGTACTGCTGAAGATCCTTCTCACTATGGCAAATATAATAAAAATGTAATGCAGTGTTTATACGTTAATCCCTTGAAAAAAATTTTTTAATCTAAAACTGCACAAAAACTCACGTTTTTTATTATTTAAAATCACATTCAAATGAATAATACTTATAGTTATTTACATCAATAATATGAGAAATGATTTTGAAATTCGTTACACGTAGCATTGAAGACGTTTTATGCAAACTAATTTTAATGCTTTTTTTGGGGTTTACTATTTTTAGGGCTACATAAAATGACAATTGTATGTCAGTTTTTATTTTATATAATCGCAATATTTTACATACACATATTCAATAGTTATGCTGATATTAATAGTAATAAGTACATGGGAGTTAATAGAAACATAGCAAACTTTAAAACCAATTACTTAAGTCTTTCAAAAGCGAAAAAATTAAAGACACGTAAAGGCGTTTCCTGTGAACTAGCAAGTGTGCGATTGCCTACCAACTGGTGCCCTCTCTATCGCTCTTTTTCTCATTTGTTACGTATGAATTATTTTAAGATTTTCGCTAAATGTAAATGGAATGATAGGAAAAACATTACATTTGGTTAACAGAATTAAATGAATTTGTAAATGAATAAAATGCTACTGCTTTTATCTATTGTTGTATTTGGTTCAGTTTTAATAGAACGCCCCGCACAGGAATGTCAATTCCTTTTAAAAGGGTTTGGGGTAATCGTCCAATGTAATAATTTCTACTTCAGGAAAAAGTTTAAAAGATATAAACCGTATTGTTTTGAGACCAGCATCCAAGAAAACCTCTCTTCCTTATTCTAGATTGGTGGAGTATAGATTCCTTTTGGTTGAACCTTCTTCATTTACAAGTAACTCAGGTTAATTTTGGAATGATGTCACCCTACAAGGAATGTTCTATTTTCTAGCGCTTATATGTAGCGTTTTAATCATGACATATTCGTAACCATACGAAGTTTTATGACCCAAAATATCCTCAAATGTGTTTTAAAAAGTAACTTACAAAATAATTAATTGAAGAAAGGTTGTCTTTCAATAGAAGTTATTGCTATTTTAATAGATTTCTATGAAAGTATTAACAAGCACTCATTAAAAATAATCAGTTTAGTAAGAGAAACAACTATTGAACTATCATAATAAATAATTCAATATGCATTTTAGTTTAGTGTGTAAAAAGGAACTATTATGTATCATTATAATTGTCACGCATGTGTGGACCTTGAAATATATATATATATATATATATGTATATATATACATATATATATGTATATATATATATATATATATATATATATATATATATATATATATATATATATGCATATTCCACCTTTATTTGTTGTTCTTGGATATGACCTTAAACTATATCCGATGGAGATGCCCGTAGGCTTTCTGGAGTGTGGAGCCACTCTTTAATTGCCATTGCCCAAGGTCCACTATGACCAGAGTTTTAATACATGTTAAGGTCTCAATTATGGGTTACATACAAAACAACTTTAAAACAACAAATATATTCAATAGAAAAAATGTTCTTCAAATCCATTTGTTTAAGCATTAAATAACCTGAAAATGGTCCATATACCGTAAAACAATCAGCAACTTAACACGCCTCACCTTTATTTCTCATCCCTTTTTGTGAATAAAATATGGTAAATTTACTTCTATAAAATATTGACATATATATATATATTTATATATATATATATGTATAAATATAATCATATATATATATATATATATATATATATACATATGTCAAATTAAAATAATTAAAAATATCAATACCATTTGTTAAAAATTAAACATACAATTGGCCCAGTCTTACACATTATTCTGATGTACGAAATAATAGCAAAATATTTGTTCGGGAATGTGTTTCTCTGGTATATATATATATATATATATATATATATATATATATATATATATATATATATATATATATATATATATATATATATACATATAGATAGATAGATAGATAGATAGATAGATAGATAGTAATTGATAAAATATCCATGGTGATTAAGCTACACTGAATATTCCGCGTTTCATCCACTCTAGGACTCTTCAGGCGTAGGCGCATAAGCCTGAAGAGTCCTAGAGTGGGTTTAATCTGGCCTATTCAGTGTAGCTTAATCGCTCTATATAATTTATAAATTGCAAACTAGCTCTACCTACGCATTGAACAATTCTGAAGTAAATACTTAAAGTTTACGCATAAATCTATACTGTCGTATATTAATTTTATGTGAGTAAATTAAGTATATATATATATATATATATATATATATATATATAATCTTTTTTTCAAACTTCCAAGTGTTTAACAAATTATTCATGGGAAGTGAAAATGTTCCAATCATCACCTATTTCTGAGAGCAGGCACTATCGTCTCAAAATAATGTGAATATTTGAATAATTACCGCACTAACTTTTGAGAAGAATAAGAAATTATCAACTTTAAACGCAAACCAAACACCCTACGCAGGAATACATGAAGCCAAAAAATTCTGAAGAGTAGTTTCAAATTTGCGGATTTTTTTCCAAAATTATGTAATATTTCCGATATTTTTTTTTGCATGTATGATTGTGTGTGTTTCTTCGTGTATGTATATGAGTGTGTCGTTTTGTATGTATGTGGGTGTTGTTTTTATCAAAGATGAATTTTAATTATATTTTCTACTTAGTGTAACCGATTGATTTTTTTCGAAGCATAATGTATGGTAAATATAACAACAAATCACAAGATCAGATAACAATATAATTACATTTTCAGATCAAAATATATATTTTCCATAAAAACTGCTCCAATGACGTTTGAATAATTCGGTATATTTTTTCAGATACGGTTCATTATGCAGAAACAAACGGTTATTACTATGTTAATACCGTCACTTTTTGTGTATAAACTCTTCAGATATATAATATTTTTCTTAGATGAGAAAAATACAGTACAATATAATGCCGCAACAAGGAAACACTTTATAGAAGACGTAAGGGTGTTTGCTCCGACATCCATATATGTTCGTATTGTAAATCGATATACGAGATAAACAGCTTGGAACATATACTTTAAAATTATATCACGTGTTGTAATCAGCATAAGATCTTCACTATAAAATAAACTGTCTAAATAAAAATACAAATATACGTATGCATATATACATGTGTAGATTCATACAATGTGCATATATATATATATATATATATATATATATATATATATATATATATATATATATATACATATATAATGTAAAAAATAAGCTAAAAATGACATATTAATGATGAGGTAAGATTATCGAAACATAAAATTCTACCCGGTTAAGAGGAGCGATAAAATATGTTTTAACCTCATTAAATAACGTTGAAAAGTTTTCTCTGAATTATTCTGCATGCGAGTGTATGGGATATTAACTGTCATTTTATTTTAATCTGGAGTACACCTAATTATTGGGTTATTATCCTGATTTATTTTAGTCAATTTAAACATCTTTAAAAATAACAAAGAGAAGAAAAAAGGGGCAAGGTGAATAAATAGACGAATATGACTGGTAATGTAATTCTATTAAGTCCCCCCCCAAGAAGGAATCTATAAGGCATTAACCGGTCGTGAGACATGTTTACTGAGTACCATACCAAGAAACAAAGAATCCAGGACAAATCACACTTATTCCCAAGAAAAGTTGCTTCTCAAATCCAAAACTAATGGAAATACAACGGAATATAAATGATGGAATGTACAGATACACCCCTAATGGCGACCCACAAATAGGAAATTCACATGTAGAAGGCCTGCAAAACGAGGAAACAGCAGTAATTTTTAAATTATTTTTTTTCTAATAAAAATATCTTATTACTTTGTTTCTTTTGTATCTATACTGTTTCTGGCTCAACTGCCGTTTTACTACATCATATTACTTTTCTTTAAAATATTTTGCAAATCCTAATCTACAAACATTTTCCATTTCTTGCCTTTATGTTTTTTTAAAATCGATGCTTGTATAATCTCGTTTTTTCTCTCTTCTGAAAAGAACATTTAGCTCTGGAAGGTCAGAGACCAGAGAGATTTTTCCTTTACTCCCCTTTCTCGAAACACTAATTTCTTTATTTTTTTTGATCCAATTCAAACATTTTCACTCAGTCTATTTCTCTGTCTTTCTCTCTATGTATATATTGCGTGGGGAAGATTTATATCAATTTGGAATCGAGAAAATCGAAGCATTGAAAGTCTCGATTCGGTATCGGAAAAAATGCGTGCATTCCGATACCAGAATATATACTTAAAATTTTTCATTATTTCGTTGTTTATGTTTACAACTAAAATTTCCTTCCCAGCTGCTACATATGTAAACGTAAAATGTTAAATGTAGAGAGGTTTTAAACTACATTAAAGAATAAAATGTATAGACCTTCCACACAATATTACTTTTAATTTAACTAAAATACTACCCAGATGTTTCACGGTAATCTAAAGAAAAACGGATTTACAGCAAAGTATTTAGTAATCATGAAAAAAATCCGAAATCGGGATCGGTTATTGTATACCACTCGGTTATGTAACGCAGAACATGGAATTGTATCGGGTTCGGGAATATATTTGTTAGATCTGCCCCAGAAATAACACACACACACACATACACACACACACACACATATATATATATATATATATATATATATATATATATATATATATATATATATATATAGGTATGCTCACCCGTCAATTTCGGCTTATGATGTTACGCCACATAAACAACAACTCAGTTGTCCGGATATCTGCAAGAATGCTTTGATTATATTGGTGAAAACGTTATGCACGTACTGCTTGTCTTTATCGGTTCAGATGGCTGCCACAGGAAAGAGCATACAGTAGACAACAAGTTTTTACATCAGACTTCTCCCTTCTCTTAGGTGCATGTTGTAACGAACGCTGAGGGTGCAGATCTATCAGTGATAAACCGTGCCCCATTTATATATATATATATATATATATATATATATATATATATATATATATATATATATATATATATATATATATATACTATCCATTATATCTGATTTCTACTTTATTTAGAGTAAGCGTCTTTACTAAAGTCGAGAAAAAAGATTTAAAATAGTATTCATGCTTCTTGATTAAAACTGTCTGTTAACAATTATAATCGAAGATCATACGTAACTTGAAAAACGTGGAAAAGAATTAGTACACTCCTATACGTCTTTCTCAAGTAACTAATCATTCGGAAGAGGTCGGATCGTCTTCACTCATCGACAGCCCCTAAACATTTTTCATCGCGGGGTTCGAATCGTTCGACTGGTAGTAATCGTGACACCCTGCACTGAAGAATCCCGAAAGGATGAAACACTAGTGTCTGTAGGTATTTAATTATTATAGTAAAAAAGAAAAAAATAATTAGGACAGCCCCTTTAAGAAATTCGTTTCTTATCGTTGAGCACTTTCAGTTGAATTAAAAGTCGGTCAATTTAGCTCTTATGCGTAGATCATCGTATAACGATTTGATCACTGTCTGTCTGACGTAATGAACATTTAAATTAAAATGTTTAAAATTCAACGCTATTTCACACGGTTAATGGTAGCCGAATGGATACGGCCTCCGCTAATCGAGCCAGAGATGTCGCGGGGTTCGAATCGTTCGACTGGTAGTAATCGTGTCACCCTGCACTGAAGAATCCCGATGGATGAAACACTAGTGTCTGTAGGTATTTAATTATTATAGTAAAAAAAATAATTATATATATATATATATATATATATATATATATAAACCAGTAAAACACACACATATATAATAACGCAAAAAATGTAAATCCTATAATGATTGTATTCTTTATTGTTTGTTTTTATTTTAAGTCCTGAGTTTTTAAACTTTGACCTTATGCTATTTTTATACAGAGGAGTGTGATTTTCTGAGTGCAAAATCACTAATGGTAATAAAAAAATCTACCGACATTAAGCGATCAACTCCATAAATTGTTGAGACCCTCATTTATTTAATTGGTTTATTGCCATAAATATTGTCTGCAATACTTACTTTCATGAATACATAAAACAAACCAACTTTTTAGTCTGGAACACTCTATTTCTGCTGTATATATATATATATATATATATATATATATGCATATTAACATGAATACGATGCCTGCATTGTGCCGTGGACTCTATTTTTTAATAACTTCCACATCATAGCGTCTAAAGCATGTTCATATATTATTCCAGACGAAGAAATACGTCCCGAAAAACTTGATAGAAGTATACGGCGGATGAAAAACCGTATTTTATTTCATAAAACTACTAAATAATAATATTATTTTCCTTGTGAAAAATATGTTCATGTTTACATAATATATATATATATATATATATATATATATATATATATATATATATATATATATACCTTTGTCCAAGCCATTCGTATGGTCTTCTTTGATTATTGCCTTTTCGCACTGAAAAGAGTGGAAGGTTTTAATGATCACTTGAGCTATACTGGCGGGAGCGAAAACTCCTGGTATGGCTACCTTGCCAGGAAGATCGACAAAACAGGAATCCCTTGTCCTTCAGTATGGCTGTTTAACATATGGCTTAGGATCCTTTCTCGGAAAACACGTATGGTAAAAAGGGCGACAAGGACAACCCCTACTTCAGCGTGTGGGGACCTTCTAAGTCAAGTGAGATTGCATGAATTATTAAATCTCTGTTTTCAAAATCATTTTATCGTTAATAGGAGAAACTGATCTCTATTGTGTACAACTCCAAATGGGCAGGTATCGAGCTGGCCAACGTAAATATCGTTCCGTTGTTAGCTAACTTTTTGAAAGGGTAATACTTAGCAAGTTTATAATCTGGAGAATCTAGGTCCACTTAATGTGTCACCCAAATAAATTTTTAGATTTGCTTTCTTGATAATAGTAAGCCTTTGATTTCTGATGGAGGCTTCCGAGTAACTTAGGGTAGTGTATCTGCATTCTCCTTTCTTACCAATCTCTAGTATAGATCTTACTCTGTATCATTATCAATACTCTTCAAGATCATGTTGTTCAGAATATTCACACCCACGCTGACAATACTATCCCCTAAGATGGTAGGGGTTGTCGCCCTCCTTATTCAAATTAAATATTTTATGAAGCTAATCTAGGAGTTGACTTTTGTTCAGTTGTAAATTGAGATATGAAATGGCTTGTTCCATTTAATTATGTAAGGAATTATCCTGTGTTTTTAAAGTGTATGGTGACATAACAGCTTCCTTTGATTTCCACTGCTTCCCGTTATAAAAAAATAATACATATTTAATGATTTAATCTTTCAGCAACACGAAACTCTCCAGATCACCCCCTCTCTGTGTTTTCTTATGTTTGAAATATACATGCATATTTACAATGTGTGTTTACAATAATCGGGACAGAATAACACGCTTATAGTAAAATATTTTTACATTTATAGTAAATCGGAATCGAATTCGGTAATTGCATCGAAATCGGGAATTTATTACGGACTTGGGTAAAATATTGGAATCGTCTCCTAAATAACTAGAACACAAATACTGCAACACATAATTGATATAAACTTAGCATGCTTTCACATATGAACACTAACAAATATGTGCGGGTTAAATTTTACTAATCGAATTAAATGATGTAATACAATGTTCAAATATTTCTTACGCATTTGGAACATATTTTAATCTATGTATCAGTTAAATACGATATTTTTTATTAGAGTTACAATAATTGACATATCTTGACACAAACACGAAGACAAAGCGACACAGACATATTAACGCATACACATTTGTATGCTCAACTGAGCATTGTATAAAGCGTTGAAATATATCTGAACGTTCACCTTTTTTTTTTCGTTATATTATAACACGACGATTTTGTTTTTAATGTCTGAAAAATAAATCAAAATATCGTGAAAGAAATTATTCCAACTTGGAATTCATGAAATGATTTTCGTTTGATTAGTAGCTCGATTTGTGGGGGTGGGTGTTAAAGTAGGGTTATTTCTTTAGTTCATGTAATCGAGATATTTATGTGGGGATTTCAAATATCCCTAGTGAGTTTTCCGCGTTTGGACTTTATCCACTTCTATAGCAACTTAATAATCGTCCCACATTTATACTGAAATTAATATTAAATACGAAGTCGAATGAGCCCAAGTGAAGAGTACCTTTTATTAAACACAAAAAGCAATTTTGTCTTAAACACTAATTAAGTTAGACAATATCAATCGAAAACATAATTGTATGTATTATTGCTACAAAAGTGTTGTAATTATTTTCATTTACTTGAGAAATCTATGATTTATTTGCACCTCGTATTTCACTCATTTTTATCTAGACAATCCAAAGTAACAACTCTAGCGGCGTGTATTCGCTATGATATATGCAATGTTTATCAGTAAGTCGAATGCCCCTCTAAGGATTCGCAGATAGCTAAAAAGCAAATTCCAAAATATAGCAGAAATAATCACACTGAACCTTCTCGTCCTGAGTCACGCACCGTTTGTTGATAAGAAAACAAGTCTTGGAATTTGTAACTGAGACAGAAATGAACTCTTAAATTTTCCCAATCTGATGTCGTTATTTACGAAGAGAATTTATTTGATGGTTTCGATATATTCGAGGTGTTTATATCTGTCATGCATTTGTAATTCCGGTTTTGACACTTCCGAATTCTAGTGACTTACACGCTTATTCTGTGAATAGAATCATTAGTCATTTTTTTTTTTTTTAGTTTTGTTTTATTTCTGGAAACTAATACAATAAATAAATAGATTCTATTACCTAACCCTAACCCGGCATTAGTTTTCATTTAAGAAAAAGCACATAAGAAAAAATATACTAAGAAATGGACAATGTTCGAATATGCAACAGTTATCAAGGTCACCATACTCATAACATAGCAGTATCGATGCCGGTTTATGTATCAAATTAAGGAAAGTAAAATAAAAAGTATTTCTTTATTGATCCCGTATTGCTGACATCGGATCCTAAATATATAATCAAATATACATTCTTCATATATATATATATATATATATATATATATATATATATATATATATATATATATATATATATATATATATATATATGTAAATATATAGCCACTTTGCTTGTATGGATTTTGTATGTATGTGTGTAACGTTCTTTTCCTTCCTCATTGATTCCTGTTTTTTAAACAATTTACAGGCTCTGAATATATTTTTGATCGTCTTAAGATCAGATTTGTATTCCAATGATTTCAGTAATTATCAAAAATCGATAATCTAAAAAATTCGATTATATAACTTTCAGCGGAATTATCACCTCGATACAGTACGACGTCACCGTCGTGAGGAGCGATACTTCTCCCCATTGGGAAGGTTAAAATCCCCTAAAAGCCTGAGTAAAGCCGGGTAAATATGTTGAGATTGTCCGTTAAACGTTGATTGAATCCTGGATCGCGGTGGCTTACCTATCGAAAAACGAGTTTATTGCGTTTGGTGAAAAAAGAAGACAGATATTTTATTGTTTAGAACAATGACAGAAGATGCCAGAATAAGGAGGAATGAAATTGTGTGGCCAGCGGGACACCGGCTCAGATGTTTTGGGTTTCTGAGTAGAGAAATTGCCAAGGTTTGTATCTCTGAGGTCGTGTGAAAGAGATTTAATTTTTGGTCCCAGATTGACAAAACTCCGGGTGTATTGCTGAAATCCACACACGGAAAAGAGGGAGCAGTATTGCTCCTCACTCACATCATAACAGTCTAGCATTACAAAAGCATTTAGGAAAGGTAATCACCGCACAAACAGAAGGGACGGAATATGAAATCAACAGCAGTCTTTTGTATTAGAAATTTCTCTTCGGAATTCCTGTTCATTTTAGAGCACAATTAAACAATGGTACTTGGATTTACATTTTAAATTCAAATAAACACATTATACATTAAAATTAATTCTATAAACATCAACAGTGTGTTCTCCAAAGTAAAATTGAGACTATGTGACCGAGACAATTTTGTTGAATCATGTGAAACATACTCCCAGTGCATTAGAGAAGGCACTCCATCGGTGTGATTGTAAATGGACGATTTCACCGATATATATGACAATAAAAACATTGGAAGAGTAGAACTTTCATTGAATATCATTAAATCTTGAAAAGCAATGTGTTTCCACACACAAGCTCGCACACAGACACACACATATATTCTTTATATATATATATATATATATATATATATATATATATATATATATATATATATATATATATATATATATTAAGATGTGCTGAACAACAGTCTAAAGAACAGATTATATTAGAATGTATAAGTAAATTTATTAATACAATTAAAATAAAAAAGAAAACTGTTTTCGTTGTAATGCAGGTATATAATAAGCTCGATAGGTATATATATATATATATATATATATATATATATATATATATATATATATATGTACTTCTATCTATCTAGCTAGCTATCTATCTATATATATATATATATATATATATATATATATATATATATATATATATATATATATAATATCCTGGAACTTGTTTAATATTGAGTACGATGATTGATAATTTATAATGAAAGATAAAAATTAAAAATCTATTTCAAAATGAAGAACAAACAACATCAATAAATTGTACGATCGTTTCGGAAATGATGTTTTTATTGAGATCGACAATAAGTCCTGGGCAATAATTTTATCATTTTGAAACAAAGTCTCCTCATCAGCACAACATATGTTCATAGTACTTAGTTAAGTACACTCAGAGCGAACAAAATGCATGATCATCGAAGTCGGTATTGCCCGGCCAGAGCACCTCAGGCGATTAGAAATAAACTAACCCCTGTCTTGAAAAGAAAATAAAGCCGTGAAATTAGACATCCTAGAACTTAACCATACCTCCGCACATCAACACACAAAAAAGTGATTCTTGAATTGATTGCCGAAGACGTATCTCCACATGGAACAAACGCCTACACAGCTGTGTAAGTAAATAATTGGAGTATGAGTATGAAGTAAATTACGTCACACATTCTGCAAAATATTACACATATACCGTAAATAAAAAAAATCTCCCTGTAATCTCAATTACACCAGATATTCTCTCAAAGTATTACACAAAAGACAAAACTACAAATACAGATTTAGTGTGTGTATGTAACTGATCACGTCATATAGTTATCCGGATATTACAATATTTTTGCTCAAAAAGGTTTCTTGGCCTTTTAGAAAAGGTGTACTAGTCCGACAAATATATAATTTTTATAAGGTATGTTGAAATAATTTATACTATTTTTCTAATAACAAATTATGTATTCATCAAAGGTGAGAGAAAGTGATTAATTACCGGCAAAATGTCCGGCCATAATTCAATATTTTAATAGATATTAATCTTTATATTTGTTGATTTTGGTTTGCAATTTCTTCATCGTTTTAGAACCCGCGTTCATTAGTTTTTCTTTTAACAGTTTAATTTGATTTTTTTTAATGAGAACACGTGATAAGAATTTAAATGTAGTATTTCGCATATCGATTATTGTCTAAACAGAAAAACACGAACCATAATATTTATAGAGGCTTGGAAATTTTCTAAAATTTTCACTGTAATATCGGAATCTAATTTAAAGTGTTCTTTTATTAATTATTCTGCATATTATTCAAATGTTGTTTATTTTTCTTCGCATATTGCCGCTTAATATAATTTCTGAAACTTTCAAACTTTACAATAGTTATTACAAAGTCGAAAATCCACGGGCTAGATGCCCCTAGACTTGTAAGAGAAATTGTATAGAAGTGTGATTGGTTTATGTTATTCTTATTAGTGTTCTTATGTACTAATGGATATGCTTTATTCATTTATGACAATAATTGGTAAAAATAAGTTTTAATCATTATTACAGAGGTTTCTTTAGACACTGCTTATATGAATGTTAATGAACCTTCAGTCAAGTTAAGTGGTGAACTACATCCCTTCCTTATTTACATTTTTAGCAGAATATTATTCATATGGCCAAGTGACTACATATATCTTTCAAGATTAATATCTAAATTTGCATGATTGCCTGATAGACATATTTTCATAATTTTGAAGTTATGATTAACTTTAATAATTTCTTCGACTCTGATTGGAAATATGTGGGCGTCTAGAATAATACATGTAATTAAAATAAGCGCACGATATATAATATTGTCTCTGTGAGTTCCATCATTTTTTGCAGCACTTTAGAGGTTACTTAGAATAATTTCCAATAAAGTCCGTATACTAACCCCTATAGTTTTATACGACACACTGTTTCCAGTTATTAACTGCTAGTAAACTAAAATCTAATTCTGAACCGATTTATATGATAAGTAATATGCTCATACTAAAAATAACATTGCATATGTGTTTTTATTTTTTGTTAACCATACAAAACATATTGATTTACATTGAGTGATTGGTATATGAAAAATCCTTTAATAAAATATCGTGTACAATACGAATGTAAGTTTGTTCATGGTAAAGCACTATATTCGATGACATTTATAGAATTGTCCAAGAGAAGTCTTGCCGGTCATCTAAAATATAAAGAAAAATGTGAGCAAAATCATGAAGGTACTAGAAATAAAGAAAAAAATTCAATTAAATCGTTCAAGCGAATAATAGAAAGTTCACCAGATGGTAATAAACACATTTTAAAGTTATTTTAATTTTCGCTTTGTTTTATTACCGTTCTTTCACATTTTATTGATCTGAGAAAATTTATGACGAAAAAATTAATGTTTACGCTTATCATTTTCCAATTCTATGAAAAAATCCTTTCATTCCAATTTGATCAAATATATTTCACATACCATATTGTATATACAACTTCCTGCTTATATATATATATATATATATATATATATATATAGAAAGAGAGAGAGAGAGAGAGAGATATACTAGCAGACCTCCGTGTACAGGCGAGGTATGGTGCAAGGATACCTCCAAACTTACTTGCAAAAAAAAAAAAAAAAACGGCGGTTGTTGGTGGGAGTCACTGCTTACCCTGTATAATAGCGGTGTCAGCCAAAATTAACGTACTGTGGCGAAGTAACACCATTCCATTTTTAGGTATGTTTTTCAAATAGACATATCTAGCGTCAAATGTAAGCCAAAAAGGGTTGACAATTTCCATTCAAACCAAATCGGAAACGACTCGAGTAAATTTAGCCGAGTTAATCAAATATTATATACGTTCATTTTGTCAATTTATTATTTCTATATTTCAGTAAGTGAGACGTGTACCTCTCGCCATACTTTCCCCTAAACACGCCAGTTGAACTTATATTAAGTAGACTACTTGTTCTTATTATCATTTGTTTTTGTTTTTTTAAATGGAGAATGAACAGTGCGTTATGGATGCGTTGTCGGCTGCCCCCGTAACTCTCGCTTCTCCCAATTTTTCTCTCAGTCTTCGTTTGATTTTTCTGACAAGGGGAGAAGAAAAAGTTGTATTCTAAGTCGGCAGAAATTTTGCGATAGCATTCGCCTGCGATGTCGGACATTTTCTGTTTCTATTTCTATCCTTGTAACCATGTCACTAGTACGATGCTGGATGTACACGTTTTTCTGGGCTGACGTTATCCGCCTGGTTGCCATAGACCCGAAGCTTTGACTTACCTCTAATGAGACCCTCCTATCAGCAAGTGCAATGCACTGGGTCTGTTGTATTGCCATTTTGGCGAATGGATGGTTGACCATGCAATAGCTTCTGGTGGGGCTTATTGATGCCATTTTAGGGGGTGATGTTACGGGTTTACATTATCACGGTTGACAAAAATATTTCTTCACTTCTTTTTCCTCCTTAATTTTCCTCTCTGCCCTGCTTTAACCAAGTCTGTCTATATCATGATTAGTCTTCAGAAAGAATACAGGATTAAACCCTGAACTGCATCTTCCAACGAATACCCCACTACCATATCCCCTTCTCTAACATCAGGGATCTACGTTCAAACCTTTGGAAATATAATTAAAAGAGATCAAACCAGACCTATTCCTCCGAAGCGAAACTGGCATTAGACGGACTATTTCTCTAGATTAATCTGTAATTAACGTATATTCAATTTAACAACCGAATCTGACCACCCAAATTGATATGGGCATGAAATATGTGCCTACATTAAAGATGGCTTTCCATGTGGTAAGGACAACTCCAGAGAATACGCTATATTGCTCTATATGTGTTTTTGGATTGTATTTGCTAGCAATGCTGCGTTTATATTTGCCCTCTATTACCTCCATAACAGCGGAGTTTTTAGAAAAATATCTGAGAAAATTAACCACATCCTGTCTGCTCATTCGTTGGCTAACATTCACGGCTGTTGATACATCCATGTTCACAATGTGGAAAGGTTAGCCCACATAAACAAAACAGATAATAAGAGGAGGTTCTGTACGATTTCACCGTTATTATAACATAATAATAATAACGTTATTATGACATAACTCAAGTTTTTCACGAACCCACCAGTGTGCCTAAACATTTTTCTCTCAACTTGCCCTGAGCTATGTTCGTTTTCCATTCTCTCCCTACTTGAATCTTTCGACCACTCGATTGTCTCTGTTGAGATTAGAACAACACGTAATAAATCCACTGAAATAGCTCTCCATCGTACACTATATCGATATTCCATCGCTGAGTGGGATAGCTTTCCTACATTTATCTCAGATCTACGCTTCGTTTCTGGTTTCGAAAGAAAGTGTCTGCCATAGTATCATATGTGACGAAATGATTAATTGTAGGTATAGACCGTTTCATACCCTTCAAAACACTCCAGCAAAAACCGTCCACACCACCGTGGAATGTGCTGCTACCATTGCGCACAAAAATCATTATTTCCATTGCTTCCAACCTAATAAATGAGACCAAATTCGCTTTCAGAACTGCCAGAAACCACTGTCACAGAGTAATAAAGTACGCGAGAGAGGTGTATGCTCAATCCGTCGAATCCAAAGTAGCTGAGCAGCGGCTATGTTCAATGACAAGCAGACTCCTGAACAGAAGCGTGTGCTCTATCCCATTCATACCCAATATACCTGAGTTGTCTCGCCAGTATTATAAAAAGACAAACTCTTTGGAAAAACTTGGCAGCAAATTAGTTCCTATGCGATCAGGGCCGCCAGTTGCATATTTCCTCCTGTGCTGAAAATACGCTGTGCGACTATGTGACAAATATATGTGTTATATACTGGGTGGTATTAAGATGACGTATATTCTGTATTGTAGTTGTTGTTGTTCGTCTTAGGAAGAGTCTTAGTGTTTCATCTAGACACCGGGTACATTCTACTACATAAGCACCACCTGTAATTAAACTATCAGAGAGTTTTGAATATCTCGATAGATAGATTGAGACATAGTGTGTTTGACATGTATACATATATGTTGTTGTAAATCGTCTAGATTGAAATGACCGCTGTTCATTTATTAATGAATAACGAGGCACTTTGTTATAAACAAATTTGGTTTATTTAACAAACATTCATATATATACAATACGGCGGTGGAGATGGTGGTTGGAGAGGTAGAGGTTGCGAACGTGAGAGGCAGTTCCTCGCCGTCCGTCTCTCGTTCCCCGTCTTCGCGTCTCTGCCTTGTTTTTGTTACCATCTCACTTTTATGGACTTTCAACCTAGTAACCCATAATCAAATTGACGTCATTGACCCATATTTTGACCAGCCCGGCGTTTGTCTTTGGTCTTACCTGCGACCGAATTACTTCATTTCCACGTCTTCTCATTCCGGGTTTAATTTTTGTCGGCCAGTATTTAAGTTCATTCGAACCTTGCTCCATACAACGGCCTGAGCCATAAAACGACTTGCATCATAGGACCAGGTCATCCAATTTTCGGGTTCCATTTTTGTTGGCCCGGATTTTGAGTTCATTCGCACTTTGCCTCTCCATAACACTCCTCCTCTGCCACCAGAAAAAAATTATATATGCATATAATATTTTTTCATACATATTTCTCTTTTTTTAATTTATTTATTATTATTGTTCTTTTTTCAACGATGTCTTTTTTCTGTTCCACAATAAATCATTTAACGTTCTTTTCTTGTCCACTACCGTTAATGCATTTTAGTTATTTATTTATATATTTTTTGTGAACATAATTTAACATTATTAACACGAATCCATTATCACACACACACACACACACACACGCACACACACACACCCACACACACACGCGCGCACAGACATGTTTTCATTTATTTTTCTCGGGGTCTCGCTCAATGTCTGTTTTTGTTTCATTTCAAATAACAAAGGTAGTATTTTCACCCCAAATTTAAAGATGCTTTCTTTGCTTGTTTCTGATCTAAGGATATATATATATATATATGTAATGTAAATTTATTATGGGCTGAATAAAAAATTAAAATATTATATATATATATATATATATATATATATATATATATATATATACATACATACAAACAATTATTACCAAGGACATATTATTGAAAAAACCCTCCCAAAATCAAGACTGCCCAATTAAAAAAAAGACGGGGGATAATAAACATGAACAAAAAACAAACGAGGTAAGTCGAATCCGATTCTTTCTTTGCTTGTTTCTGCTCTAAGGTTATACATATACATTTAAAACAAAACACACACTTCAAGCTTTCGGTAAAGAGAAAGAAAAAGAACAGAAAGAAATTCGTCATTGTTTGACAAAATTAATCAAACAGAAAATTCATTTGTTCCGTTTTGTCTTTTAAAGTGTACTTTTGTTTCCTCATCTGACGTTGTATTTGTTTGTTGTTTTGGTTAAGTTGAAAAAAAAAGATGGAACAGCAAATATTTTCAAATTTTGTACAGGGTTTAACCATGGAGCTTAGGAACGCGGTGGGGGCCATCTCATAAACTTTACGAGGTGAGTCCCTTCTAAATAATATAAGAACTTTAGAAAATAGAACGGACGGTGGATATATGGTGTGGTTATAAGAGATAGAAAATATTTTAGAATAGTCGGTGCTAGGTATTAAGAAAAATGCCACGCACTACTATTGACTACTAGGGACCCTGTCTGATTGTTCATTAACGGATTAATGGCAAATAATGAAGGAATAACTTGGCTAGAATTGAAAAGGGCCTTAGAAGATTATTATTGAATATTCGCAAATCCCAACAAGAACATAATAGAATTAGCTAATATAAGGCAAGGTAGAGGAGAAACTAATCAAGATTATATACAGAGAATAGTACGATTAGCAGAAGGGGCATATAGTGCCATTGATGCAGGTAATGAATTAGTAAAAAAAAAAACAAGTTCTAGGATTTTTATAGAGGGCCTCAGAGATAAGGATGTGAAACTGGCCGTAATGAGGGATGGACCTACAGATCTCCATGCAGCTTATGACAAATCCTTAGCAGAAGTAAGATGGAAAAGTCGGCTAAACGCAAACCGTGAATAAGATGATGAACCCACGGAGGTGTGTCAGGCAGGAAGACAGGTTAGAGTGGAAGCGGTAGGTTCAGCAAAATTCCTAAAACAAGCTAGATGGAAAAGATTAGAGAATAGGGGGCCTGTATATAAGACTAGTGAAAAGGAAAAAAAAAACTAGACAGGGTATAAGGTGTTTCAATTATTGTAAGGTGGGCCACATATAGAGAGATTGCAGACAACAAAAGCAGCGAAACGGAGCGCAGCGTTCGTACAACGCCCGACGGACGAAACGAAGGCATACCGACGCGTGTAATCTATAACATGGACACTGCAAATTCCGTTTCTGTTAGAATAGATAGAAATAGACTTAGGGCTTTAGTAGATACAGGCGCAGAGATTGCTGTCATAAAAAGTAGCGTTTTTAAAACACTTATACAGAAACCGGTGCTACATGTTAAACCAATTTATTTAAGGACAACTGTTGGGGCCTCATTAACTGTGGAAGGCATCGCCCGATTAATGATAAGAATAGGAAGTCAAATCATCCACCATGATTTCATTGTGGCAGAAAAACCTCAATAGAAATATAATACTAGGCCGGGACTTGCTTAGACAAAATGGGGTGAGGGTGTACTTTGACTTAGGGGCGATAAAAATAGGAAATGAATATATAGCGTTAGAGGTCGATGCTCATATTTCAACTATAGTAAGACTGGGGGAAAAATTACATTAACACCCCAGCACCTGTATACGTGCACAGCTCGTGCGAGTATTAAAAACGGTCAATGGCTAGAGCAAATAGATAGAGGATTTCTTAGTTATCTTAGTGGTATTTCAGTAGCAAATACCGTAGTAAAAATTAAAGGATCAAAAAGTTCCCCGCTTTTAATAATGAACAACACCAATCAGACGTTTACCTTAAGAGGAGGGTGTAAAATAGATAGGTGTAGAGCGGCTGATAAAATAATGGAGATTACCATGCCAAAGAAATATAGTGATAAGATCTCTGAAGAAAACTTGAAAGGGATAAAAGTACCCGAAGAATTCAAGTTAGAGATCAATGAGGTGCTAAAGCGGAATAAGAACTTGGGCAATACCGATGCGGTAGAGATGAGTATTGATACTGGAACGCATGAACTCATACGGAAATACCCCTTAGCAAAGAAAAGAAGTAGAGTCTGCAATAAGGGAAATGATGAAGGCTGGAGTAATCGAACGATCATACAGCCCGTAGAATTTTCCGATAGTTTTAGTAGAGAAGAAAGACGGAACTAAAAAGTTATGTGTAGATTTTAGAGCACTAAATAAAATAACAAAGAAGTATGCCCGAGCGTTACCAGTTATTGGCCCATATTCTGGCCAGCCCGGCGTTTGATTTTGGTCTTACTTGTGACCGCTGCTCATTTACCAATGAATAACGAGACAATTTGTTATAAACAAACTTGGTTTATTTAACAAACATTCATATATACACAATACGGTGGTGGAGGTGGTGGAGGTGGTGGAGAGAAAGGTGTAGGTTGCGACCGTGACAGGCAGTTCCTCGTTCTCCGTCTCTCGTTCTCCGTCTACGCATTTCTGCCTTGTGTTTGTTTATCATCTCACTTTTATGGACTTTCAACCTAGTAACCCATAATCAAATTGACGTCATTGACCCATATTTTGACCAGCCCGGCGTTTGTCTTTGGTCTTACCTGCGACCGAATTACGTCATCTCCACATCATCCCATTCCCGGTTTCATTTTTGTCAGCCAGGATTTAAGTTCATTCGAACCTTGCTCCATCCAACGGCCTGAGCCATAAAACGACTTGCGTCATAGGACCAGGTCATCCAATTCCCGGTTTCCATTTTTGTTGGCCCGGATTTTGAGTTCATTCGCACTTTGCCTCTCCATAACATCTGTGCATGCTGTTTACAAGCTTATCCAAAACCTCGATTCCAGTAAGACAACAGGTCTTGACGGCATCACTATTATCGTGCTCAAGAAACTTCAACCAGGAATAGCGCGCATAATTACAAAGCTGTTTAAGCGTTGTTTTAAGGAGAAATATTTTCCAACACCTTGGAAAACTTAATCAGTATGTTCCGTATTTTTAACTTCAGGTGATCGGTCATCTCCCTCTCAATACTAACCAATCACTTTTCTGTGCGGCATGAGTAAGTTGCAAGAATATGTGTTAAATAGAGAAGTAGCCAACAACCTCAGCTAAAACAAACTCATCAGTGACATGCAATATGGCTTTCGTTATGCTATATATAAATCTGATTTGCTAACAGTTATATATCAAGGTTAGCAAATCACTCGACGGAGGCAATTGCTCTTGACATATTAAATACCTTTGATAGGGTATGTCAGAAAAGCCTACACCACAAAATCACGAACTACGGTATAGCTGGAAATGTATTTTCAATTATGAAATAACTTATCTCTGATAGGTTATAAAAGTAGTGGTTGATGGGCAGAAATCAGAATGTCACAGTATTAATGTTGGAGTCCCTCAGTAGTTTATCCTGTGTTAAATCCACACCCTGATCTCCCAAACAACACCCTAAAATCAGTTGTAGATATTTACGCTGAAGACTCTACCATCTATGGCAACACTTCAAAAGCAGAAAATAACCAAGTTCTCTCTAATTCTTTCTTCTCTGATCTTGATCACGTGGTGCAATGGAGAAAGAGTTTGCTGTTAATTGTAATGCAGCTAAACCATACTTCTGTCTTCATATTATCAAGGCTCTGTTCCCCGGCTGGTATCAATCGAAATAAATGGCTCTCGTCTTGGAGAACTCCAGGTTTTAACAAACGTCTCCTGATTAGAAATGAACACGTTCATCAAATCCGTTGCCAGGGCTGCTGGGAAAATATTGGGGTCGTTTTCCCGCTCCTACTGATGCAAAACTATCTGTATGAGAGCCAAGTACGTTCCAGGATGGAATACTATTGCCACATCTGGGTAGGTGCTGCTAGAATTTGCTTATCTTGCTTTTACAGAGTTAAACATAAATTTAGTTGGCAAGGGAGGGATAGTTTTTCTCTTCCCTGCAACCTCTTTTCCACTGAAGCGAAATTGTGAGCTTATCTCTTCTTTTTCGTTGTTTTCATAGAAAGTGCTCGTCTAAGCTCCAATCATTTGCCCCCGTCCTGATATTAACGAAAAAGAAAACTGGTCTAGCTGAAACCACTAACAATAATTTCCCCAATCCTTATTTGTGGCTAAAACTAAACGTTGATTCCATAAACAAAGCTTCTTTTTTTAGAACTGCACACCTCTGGGATTCTGTTACCCTTTATTACTGCCCAACTGATGGATGTTCTTATATCCTATGTGAACAAATTCTTTATGAACCATCTCCTTAAGTTGGCTGGCTGTTTTTGTTTTACGGCATATCAATCCCGTTCAGGTTATTTAATGACGAATCAAGTGATTTTGAAGAAAAGTTTTTGACAGAATATATTTGTTTATTTTTTCAAGTCGGTTTCTATTTAACCCATAGTTCGGACCCTAACAGGCACTACCACTTCGGGTTAGAGTGGACCTTTCAGCAGTAGCAATTAAGAGGCTGCTCTACACTCCCCAAAGCCCGCAAGCCAGGGCCTCACCATCGGATAGCGTTAAAGTCCATATCCAGGACTCATCTCCTTAAGTAATCCAATTTTCCAAATTTCGACTACAACAATGACTGCATGTTCCACTTGACCAATGTCCGCTCATTAACACTTTTACTGCGGGCCGTGATAAGTGGTGATTCCCGTGTAAATAAAAAAGATGTAAAGTAAGTTGTAATAGAGAGGTCTATTATTGCGAAATCAACGACTTTCTTGTGGTGAAGTGCACAAAAGTAAGTATTATAATATGAGTTCGATTCACAGCCATGGATTTGTTTTGCTTACTCATAATTTCTCAGCTCCTTACCACATTAACTCTAAACCTTTTCTCGGAAACTACTGTGGCAATCCGTCTCGAATTTTGTAATTATATTTTGTATTATAGAATAAAACAAATATAATATTATAGTATCGGGTGGATATTGACACATAAATGTCTGCAGAAAACACACATTCTAAGTTAAGGGGTTATAACGTAACACTTTTAAATAAACTATACATTTTTCATAGTGTTTCAATCTTTCCGTATATTTCTCTTATTTAATAAGTTTTTTAAGAAGCTAAAATTTCAGTTGGGTATATATATATATATATATATATATATATATATATATATATATATATATATATATATGTGTGTGTGTGTGTGTGTGTGTGTGTAGCATTCAAACACTTTAGTTTGAATATATGGGTCGGTATCAGTTTCACTCATTTGGAACTGCTTGAAAGCTTCAGCAATCTCATTTTTCGATCAAATTTACAACACTTATTGCAGTCTATAGATCACCTTCTCATCTATATTGTGAAAAATTGTCAAATGAAATTTTCAGTAAAACGAATGTCCTGGTGATTTTTTTCCTGTTCAAAATCGAAAAAACGTAAGGAGGTGAGCGACGATTTCATGACTGGTTTCTATAGTAATTCCGTCGCTTCAGTTACGACTGTTGCTACTAATTCAGTGCTGCCGGGAACAGAAAGAATGGGGAAAAAAGAAAATTAAAGCATGAAAGAGAAGTACTTGTGGGATTTTATTCAAAGCAGACGAGTGTCGTACATTGTAATTACATACGTTTTTATGGCGGTCAAAAATATAAGATTGAAATTAAACGAAAAACAAGTGCATTTATTGGAGGACTGGAAAAGTTACGGATTACAATAGAAAAACAAGAGCATTAAAAGTAATATGGTTAAGCTTAAACATGGAATAGTAAAAGGACTAGGTTTTAAACTGGAAAAGAAAAGGACAAGATAGTCTAGTAAAAATATAATAAATTTATAACAGAAAATATTGTAGCATTAAGCTTTTTTCAATTTATTTCATTATATAATCAATTTGCAATATTTTAAGTTATAAATTCATATTCCTTACTAGAATATATTTTCCATTTTTCCAGTTTTAACAACTAGTTCCTTACTCTTCCATGTTAAAGCTTAACGATATTACTTTTCATGCTTGCTTTTTTCTATGTAATATTTATATATATATATATATATATATATATGATTTTCAGAATGTGAGAGATTGTATATAATAAATTCCACAGCCAAACAACGTCGCAGTCCACATAAGCTATGACAGTCAAAGAACCGGAAGTCCAAGAATCGAGTTTCGCCCTCATTTGGGCTCATCAGTTAGAAACATTCCGAACTCAGGATTCGAAACCCGAGCCTCTTGTATGCAAGGCAAGCACCCTACCAACTGAGCAAAACTCGAGTCTTGAACTTCCGGTTCTTTGACTGTCATGAGTCTTGTGGACTGCGACGTTGTTTGGCTGTGGAATTTATTATATATATATATATATATATATATATATATATATATATATATATATCATAACCCCCCGCTTAACTGGTATATATACATATTAAACTATAGGTTTATAATCCAATATTTGTCCTTTAGTGATTGCAGCTTTTAAGTAAAACGCATAAGACTCAGAACACATCGTTTCTAAATTATAAAAGCCTGAAATTATCTGTAAACCATTTGCGTGCCTGTTTTATTAAAAAAAACAAATTTAATAGATAGAATATTTTTCTTTTAAATATTCTCATCAAGCGGATAGAGATTAAATGGCATCTATCATGGCCACAAATGACGTATTATCTTGCTTATAATAAGTAATTTAAAGCTCGCCCACAGATTTATAAAATCACCTAAATTTAATATTTTATCTAAATGGGGAGAGTTTATTTCTTTGACCGGTATAATTCATCAATTAATGGATACTTTTACTATAAATTAAATTTATATATGATTTACAAACGACTTAGACTAAGTTAAATGAGATATACATTAAAGCGAAATTTAAATTGGAAAAATAAATAACTCAATTGGATGGACGTTTAAAGGCAATGCGCAACCATGTTGCAACCAAAAATGTCACTCAGTAAAATCGCTCTAATTTACAATTTCCTTAGGAAACGAAACGACAAAACCATGGAAAGAGCAAAAGAAAAAGTAAATCAATGATTGTTTTTGAACCTCGACACACAAGCAGGTTTAAGACATTTTTACTTGATTTAATTCATTTTGCTTCCTCTCAATCAAACTATCTATACTTTACGGTCAAACTAGTAAGGAAAACATATTAACACGTTTCAGCCATCAATTCTCATATCTTAGGCTATACTAAATTTTGTATAACAAGTTGAGTTCTTGTCGGCGCGGTAACTGTGTATATCAATTTTCCTCTTAACTTTGGTCTTATGCTACATAAATCAGTTATCTAAAAAATACGCTATTTAGTCTATATATAATGTAGTAGTGTTCGGGTATGTGTCTGTGTGTACTAGTCTCTTACGGCTCACATTATTAGACCGATCATGAGCAAATCTGGGATGATGATGGTCCCCTGTTTAGACATGGTGCACACAATTTTCTAAGGTAAACATAAAAAGTCAAGGCCATAACTTAGATTTACCATCCTTAATTACGCACTACTGGACTGATCATGACATTGGTCTCCGAGCTAGTTATCGTGCCTACCATTTTTCAGGGTCCGGATCAAAGATTAAGGTCGGGATTTTCTGTACGTTCGAGCTTACTATTAAATAATGTTAATAAATGCTTAGACGCTATGTTTCTGTTCTCAAAAATCAGTAGAAATTTTACTCACTCTTACACAGCTTACAATTCAGCAAAAATGAGCGACTTGTCTATTTGTGTTCGAATTTTACAAAAGAATATCACGTCGTTAATAAAGCATAATTACATAATGCTGTTTTATGTTAAAATATTATGAACATATCATTAGATATGATAGAAACATATATCACGTTTAAAAACTGATTGAAACTTGCATGGCGGCCATTTTCTTAACGAAATCTTCTTCTTTAATAAGTTGTGTTCTATTTCTTCTTTTAGGTAAACAATTCCATGCTATGTTTGGGTAGAAAGAGACAGACGCGTGCTAATATCATATAATTTAGAGGTTAAAAAATAATCTTGAATCTTAAGAGAATACGCAAACAATTAAATATTCTTCGATCATAACAAAATTTTCCATGTCAAAATATTCCCATGGAGATGAGTTCTCATTGAATGCTTTATGGATAGACCGGCATACTTCACTAATCGCGTGAGACATTCATGAGACATGTTGATGCACATTCATAGAGATTGTATGATCGGATCCTATCATTGATAGTAAGGTTAATATTCGACTGAGGATCATTTTTCACGTACATATTCATATCAATCTGTTACGTTTAACACAATACGAGCTGTAACGAGCCAACCAAATGTGCTTAAACCGAAATATAGTATTTGGATTTTCTAGCCACATCTAAGGAGTTGGAACCTTGTCAAATGCTTAAAGCTATTGCACCATGAACACTATCTTTACATTTCATAATGATCACATCACAGACTGATTTCAATCTCGTGTAAGCGCACACCATTTTGTCACAGACTAGCTGTTCAGCCCTTTCCATTGTTCATGATTTTATATGAATATATATATATATATATATATATATATATATATATATATATATATATATATATATATATATATATATATATATAAAATGAATTTGACTCGTGGCGAGATACCCCACATGTAAAATTAAGACTTTTTAGACCCGAAATTGGCGGAGGAGTTTGGTAGAGTCTGTAAATGTCAGCTATTTCGACGCTGACCTTTTGGGGGAAAAATTCTTGTCAAAACACAAATTTAACACCTTGCTGCACGTCTGAAAACCCTTTATGTAAGATTTAAAATGTTCAGTCCTGACTAGTTTGCTAGAAACAGCAAAGGTCAAATCTTTTGATTTTAGATCACAGCAAAATTTTCGGCCAAGAACCGGTTAAAAAGCTTAGCTAATGTCTGAAAACACAGTAAAATTTCCAAATTTAAGCAAAAAACTGGCTGAGTAATTTGCTAGAAAACGCCGAGATAATTTTTTTTTTAATTTAGCCTAAATTTTGACCCGTTACTATTTGTTGTTTTGGGATTGAAACAGGCTAAAACGTTTGAACCATGCCCGAGGACATTACGTTTAAAATTTCAAGTGTTTAGACCAACAAAATTGTCGTGAGAGTTTTGTACAGTATTCAACGCACAAATCGTTGAGTGTTGATTCCATTGACAGCCAAAGTTCTGGGCGAAAACACATTTTAAAAATTTCCCAAGTCTCAATACACGTTATGTCAAATCTCTTAATATTGACGGTAATTTGGAAGGGAAATGTACACGCGCATACGGCCACACACACAATTTCACTTTTATAGATATATAGAGTATCCACAATTTTATATACAACATTACCGGAACTAAAAATATTGTTGCGAGTAAACATCTCTTGCTACAACTTCTTTCTACTAATTTTATAAAAGTATCAAGATTTATTTTTAATGATCTGTAATAAAGCATTTCATGATTTTTATTACCATTGACATGTTCGTATCATTCGAGAACTACAAAATACAAAGTACTTGTGTACACACAAATAGTTTGCAGGTGGGTGTTTAATAATTAATTTAATTTGTATGATGGAATGATGGGTGTTTAATAATTAATTTAATTTGTATGATGGAATGATGGGTGTTTAATAATTAATTAAATTTTTATGATGGAATATATTTGTAGTTTTAAGTTCAGAGACGTACCGTCATATTTTGAAGTATTTTATAGCACGGCCCGAGGCTGAGAACTAAACCAGTAGATGCAAACGTATTACAAAATATAATCCAAATCCTACACATACGATAATTATATAGCAACACATTTATCATTACGAAAACACGTAAAAGTACGGTCAGCATATTGAATGCGTAATG
>NC_136490.1:110131792-110154292 GCF_053919585.1 Euprymna scolopes
CTTTTGTGTAAATTGAAATAACACATTCAAATTTACTTTTTCTTTGATTCATCAATATATCATCTTATAAAAATAAAATAATTTTTAGAAAATGCCACTCTAAAGTACATTTTTATATTAATCTCATTAAAATTTCATTATTCATTAAAATTTTATAAAAATTCTATCTCCAACTTATATATTTTCAATGAAAATACTGATGTTTATATCAATTATACTTTTTAAATATTATTCCAATAGACGGTTTTTTGTTTGCATAAACATAAACAGCAAGCCATACATTTGATATCTATAATGTATTTTCAGGTTACTATTGATAATAGAAAATAATATATTTTAATGGCTATAAAATCAGTTGAGTTTTTCAATTTGATTATATAAGAAATCATAAATGCTATCAAAAAATTGCATTCTAACGAAGCTTATGGGAAGATTTATGATTTTCCTGTTTCATGAGGATTATAGTCATGCAAAACACTATAAACTATATAAACATGCTATGATAACATGCGTTTATGTTGGTTTATGTGTCTGTTGCAAAGATTTAAATATTTTCTCTGAATTACGAAATTGAATATAAAAATACAAAACTGGGTTTTTACATCTATGGGCATAAGTGTGTTTCACAAAATAAAACTAGCATTTGATATAACACTGAAATATGTTTTTTATGCATTTAGAATGTTGCGTAAAAATTTGCGAGCGAAACGTAATCGAAAGGTGAAGTTTGATATTATGGTTTATAAGATTGAATAACAAACACACATACCATATTGAGTTATCGAGATTACGCTCATTATGGCGTCTGCATCTAGAGAATTCATAGTCGTTTAACAAATTATGATCGCTTGAATGAGCTGAGTGTTAAATTCTTCAGGGATTAAATATTGTATTGGCGTTGAAAATAGCGAAACATAATATAACAAATCAACGCGTTTATAAAACGCATCGTTTTGTAAATTCATGGCCTAATTATTTATTTTATTTTAATACTTAATTTTATTTTCTATTTATTCACGTTTTTCATGCATCCATTTTAATATTTTATTTCTTTTTGTTTCTATTGGTCAGTATGTGTTTTTTAATAATAAAAATGGAAATTTCATAGGAATCAATATGCGAGTAGTTTTCTTACCATGTTTAATGAATTGCTTTTTTATATCAGGAATGTGCAATTAATAGTGCGTGAAGGTTGCCAACATATGGGGGTAGATTTGTGCTTATTAGATCATCTGGATTTAAACGTGACAAATACGTCCTGCTTTATTCAGTTAATTCTGCACCAAATTTTCAGCGCTTGTCCATCTTAGTTGCAAATAAAATTCACCGACAATGTTGATTTAATATATACAAAAATAAAACATATACCGAATACCATTCCCACTTTTGTTCAATATAAAGAAAATCATAGTATTTCATTTTCCGTTGGTGAAAGCAACAAAATTCTGCTGATAATTTACGGAAAAATTAGGAATTTTTTTTATTAGGTTAATACAGTATTAGCTCGCCATTGATGAGAATATATTACTGAGATGTGTTATCTTCTCGTCGAATAATTTGGGGAGGTGTATCCCGTTATTTTTATATATGTTAGGTTTAGAATTAGGATAGGTTAACTGTTAGGATAGGTGTACTAGTTATTCTTAGTCTGGGAGTTTCAGGCTTCGAACACCATACATGTCTTCGAATCAAAATAGGAGACAATTAGATCATAAAAAGCATGTATAGATAGACCAAACAAAAATCATCATGCTATGTTTCAAGGAAAGGCTTCAACGTCATTTTCCAGCATTTGGCAAGTGGTAGAACACAAGCCTGTATATATTTTCATTTATTTCTCCAGCAGAAATGTGTTTTAAGCAGGCAATTCTAAGATTCAATTATAAGAAATGGTTCATACATAGACGTAGAATAAAGGCATGAGGCTATTCATTTATTATAGACAATGAGATTGCACAAGTTTCGTTTGAGAAACGATATTAATAATAAATATCGAATTGAATATTCATTTGTGTTAACTTAGCGTATTTTTGACGAGTGCCATTGCTGTTTAAACAGCAGCGAAGGCAAAATATCATGTGTAATTTTGGTATAAACGCGCCTACACCTGTCGTGCCTTATGTGATTCTTAGATCAGGACTGCGTATATCTTATTAAACAAAACATATACAGTTGTTTTAGTTGAGCTGAACATCGCTTCCGTCTTTATTCATAAAAAATAGTTTAGTTATATGACCGGAAACAAATTTTAAAACTCAATTTAAAATAAAGCGAAATGAATCTCTAACGCCATCTAATTCTATCTAACAGAAGTTTTAACGTATTTATCTTTTCTTACTCCCGTATATCACTGGGCGGTTGTATTGTGAAGACCATTTGGGACTTTATATTAAAAAATTAACCACTTTCAGAAAACAATTGTGACTGTTCAGAAATAAGTAAAATCATAACAAGTTATGAGAAGTGCACGTACAAATAAAAACAATTTACATAATAGTTAAGGTAGTTTATTCGGGCATTGTTCAGGCGGTCTGACCACTGTAAAAGTGGTGGGGGATGGCTATTTAAATAGACATTCCGACGAGTTAATTGCGGGCGTCCTTTCTGTGGTCAAGTGGCAGAACGTCCGACTATCAACACGATGGTTCTAGGTTAAATCCTAAGCTCTAAGGATTGGAAGGATGCTAGTCTAGATACACTGATGAGTTGTGATACAACGAAAAAGGACTCTATGTCGATGACTACAAATATCTATCTATCTATCTATATATCTATCTATCTATCTATCTATATATATATATATATATATATATATATATATATATATAGATAGATAGATAGATATTTGTAGTCATCGACATAGAGTCCTGTTTCGTTGTAATATATATATATGTATATATATATATATATATATATATATATATATATATATATATATATATGGTGTGTAACAGACGTGTAACAGAAGACACAACCGGAATTAATTTAATACAAATAACCATGGAATACACCATGCAGTTGCACCTTTTATTACTATCATGTGCATATATCTGTATACTTTTACCACTATATTACGTCTTACTTGTGTCAGTATGATAAGTCCGAATTTTGCGTCGAATGATATTCCGTGCAAAATTCCTTCTTAAGTTAGGTGTTCGGTTTTTTTGAAAAAACTTACATACGGAATTTCTCACCTATAAAAGTTAGGCCTTACATGAAGGAAAAATGTTTTAACTTTTCCTATCATGACTTGTCGATTGCTATACAGAATACCATACAATCTTTTACCACCGAGGAAATAAAAATGAAAGAAATTTAACATGAATAATTTTCGTACATAAATTTAGAAACTCTTCCCGGTTTAATGTATTTAAAAGGGCGATGTTTCACAGTAAATATCCAGTATCATCTGAATTTGCGATTAATACATGAATAAGAACAAAAAGGCGTAGTTGTTTCATGTTGATTAATCGGACTATTATTCGCATCGTGTGAGTTATTAGCACACAGTTTTGTGTCGTTGCACCCTACGATCTTCTTCGGGTGTTATAAACGTGCTACTTTTTTTCGGAGAAGGTCGCACGTTTCAGTGACCGAATCGTTATGCTAATAACAACAAAGATGAGAATTAGAGTCCGATTAGTCAACAATGCACAAGCATTCACATCCCATCCAAAAAAATCAGAATTGGATGTTTTAGATAATCTGTAATATATATATATATATATATGTATATATATATATATATGTGTGTGTGTGTGTGTGTGTGTGTGTGTGTGTGTGTGTGTGTGTGTGTGTGTGTAAAACAGAGAGTATACCATTTTCGCTTCGGTCGTAGCATGTATTATAGAACGCACTTCCCGTGAGTATCCCAGTGAGTATGAAAAGTACTGTATCTTTACGTCTTTAAAAGCACTTTCAACAAATATTTTACTATGAACTTTTTTTTTTACTTTTTAAAATCAACATATAATTATTGTCATTCTTTACCTCCGTCAAGGGCTATCGTTCTCCCTTAATGCTAAGCTATTTTAAAAGGTCTGCAAATGAATATTAGATATTACATATTTGTTTTCACAAGGCAACACTATAGACGATACACAATATAACTAATAAGATAAATTATTATTGCTATCGGACTCCGCCGCTTTGCTTCTTATATTGTAGATTGCATTGGCTTGGCGATATAATGCATATGATAATGAGATTGGCGAGTGAATATTTATCTTTAAATTTCTGTCATAGTCCATAATCTAATCCTTTATATACTCGGCGAATAATGGGATAATTTTTGTCTGTAATTTTCCATGGTGAATTCAAATATAATTATCCATGCTTAAATAGCTGGTATAAGTATGATAATTACTATGTAATATCATCTTCATATCGGCTTATGTGTGCACATATTTTAATGGTTTGGATATGCTTTAAGCATCTATTATATGGGGATATATAAGTAATATTATTTATTCATAACACATCCTACAAAAACCGGCACACACAGTATATTTTCTTATTACATGTCATGTGTATGCATATAAGATAACTCATGTATATATATATATATATATATATATATATATATATATATATATATATACATACATACATACATACATAGAGAGATAGATAGATGGATAGATAGTTAGGCCTATATAAATGAAAAGGAACAAAACGTGTTATGTGTTCATCAATGGTTCGGCTTTATTTCGAGGCCTCCTCTGGATAAATGTTATTGTTCTTTTAATTTCTCTATTTTGTCTGAATAATAGTTTCATAATTTTAATCATATATATATATATATATATATATATATATATATATATATATATATATATATATATATATACTAGCATTTCAGCCCGGCGTTGCCCAGGTGTATGGATGTGTATGTTGAGCAAAAAAAAAGGTGATATTAGGAAGGCAGGCTCGAACCCGTAACGCAAAGGAGGAAAAGAACGGGGTAAAACCTAACGTGTATGCTGTTGCGACCACCACTAAACCGGAAGGAACATTTTTTTAAAATGAAGGCTAGACAATTAAAGGTGAATATCGGCGAAAAAAATTACCCCCTATAGAAAAGTCCCTAGTTGAAGAGGAATATATTAATGTTTTTAGCCAATTTGTCGATATTTGTCGTATGAATGGTCGAACTTTAAAACGATACTGATCTTGGAAAATCCATCGCCTCTATTATAAGTTTAAGGCAGCCAGGCAAACAGACATACACACATTTATATATTGGCAACTAAAAAGTTTCGACCCAAACTGATGAAAAAGCTTTCCCTATCTCTGAAAACACTTTATGTAAAATTTAAAATATTTACACCATACATTGTCTGAGTAATTTGGAAGAGACCGCAGAGGTCAATTTTATTAAAACATTTACCCCTCTCATGACCCTTTAAAATGTATTGTTTTGGGATCAAATATAATTATTAAGTTTGATCCATGTCCAAGGAACCTACATCTAAAATTTCCAGTGCGTAGACAAAAAATTGTCGGAGGAGTTTGGTAGAGTTCTGGCCGAAAACTGATCACATCGATTTTCCCAAATCTCAGTACCTGTATATCAAATTTCGAGTCTGTAGAGTAAAACTTGCCAGAGTTATTGCGTAGGGAAATGTACACAGACGCACACACAGACACACACACAGGCACGTTGACCTTTACAGATATACTAGAATGGGTGTCCAGCGTTGCCCGGGTCTTTTGAGGTGTATGCTGAGCAAAACAACAAAAAAACCGGTCATTCTTTGTAACTTTGACCCCTATTATGACCCCTTAAAATTTATTGTTCAGGGGTCAAAAAAAGTAATTAAGTTAGATCCATGTTCAAGGAATCTATATCTAAAATTTCACGAGTTTAGACACAAAATTGTAGGAGGAGTTTGGTAGAGTTTTCAAAGGTCAAATCGTTGAACTTATACCCATTAATCGGAGAATTTCTGTCCGAACACCAATCACATCGATTTTTCCTAAATCTCATTACACTGTATATAAAATTTCGAAACTGTAGAGTTAAAATTGACATAGTTATTGCGTATGGAAATGTACACAGACCCACACACACATACACTTTCACTTTTATATATATAGATAGATAGATATATAGATAGATAAATAGATTAAATAAAAAATATATACGTATACTAAATATATATGGAAACAATTTTGTGTTTCCTTTAAACATTTTACGCAAATATTATGCATGAATAAATCAAGTGGAATATCTGTATGAATATAATTACATGTAATAGTTAACTAAATATGATCATCCTACAAGAAAACCGAAAAGAACTAATAGGGAATTAATTAAAATGAATGTTTAAAAGAATATGCAAATTAGCTAGATCTTTTGTTAGTGAATGCAAGTCCACAAGCCACATATAAGAAAATTTTATTTTATTTTTAAATAAATAGAAAATAGGGTTTTTAATATGAATATCAATACACACAAAAGAAAAACGAAATTAAAGAAGGATATATATATATATACATACAATGTTTTACACACACACACACACACACATATATATATATATATATATATATATATATATATATATAAATATGTGTGGGTATGGTTGTATATATGTGTATACATAGAGAGAGAGAGAGAGAGAGAGAGAGAGAGAGAGAGAGAGAGGAATACGGGGACAGAGACAAACAAACAAACAAATCTGACAACAATTCTAGATTTATTTACTTAGATTTGATCATACGAATATGCGATATATTCGAATAGCGATAAAAATATTAACGCTATTGTATTAATTCTTGATTATATTCGGAATATTTCCCTTTACATATACTATGATTTTAATATATTACCTTTCTAATTTACTTCATTTTTTTTTTCTTTATTGATTTTAATGAAAAGTTTGAAAGTTGTTCAAAACATTACACATTATTAAAGGGCAATAATTTAATCTAATAATAAGCTCTATATTTATATTAAAATTTATTAAAATTTTATTAAAAGTTTAATAAAATATAATAACTTTTCTATTTCGGTTGTGTAGCTAGTAGACGGATTTTTTTTTTTTATTAATTAATAAAAATTCTATAAATTGCATGCTATAACAAAAAATATATATATTTTTTAATTTTTAGAAGTAGTTTTAATAAACGTGCGTTTTTAGAGAGGTCTATTTATATATAAAGAAATAAATGACTTGCAATAGTTTTTAGGAATAGAACATTTTTTAATTTTATTTTTAATCTATTTAGGTATAAGGGAGTTCGTACACCTTTTCCACATTGCAACGGTAATCCTCGATTCACAGCTCATTTCCTAGTGTTTAGCACGAACGAATCTAGTGTTTATTTATATAAAATTCATCCAGGATACACTTTCTCATAGTTAATTATTGAACAGTAGCAATTATTCTAACTGCTAAATATGCCAGACTTATTAAAGGAATTTTAAAATGAGATATACAACTTGAGTTCGGATCGACTCAATCATATTTCATTTTAAAAGCCCAGCTCATGTAGCACGAGACTGAAGGAGATTAGAACTCCTGGCGCCGCATAATCCCCTTCGTTGCATTTGGAAACATGGGAATCGAAGCGGAAATAAGGTACATTACGAAGATTATTAGAAGTGCAAATATGGGAAATATTACGTTGCACAATATATGATATTATAAGATTTTTTTCAGGATTTAGCAGTTTTCCTTACAACAAGCCTTAAGGGATAGAGTTTATCCGTTTACAAGCATGTTTATCGTGATTAATTTAAATCCAAAAAATGTCATATTTTTAAATCAGTATTGGATGGCAAGTTGCACATTCTCATGCGACTCACCTCGAAATCAACTTCCCATAAAATTGCAAACTCAGTAATAAAAGAAAAAAAGTATGACGATGTGGCAGGGAAGATGTGTCTAGTGCTAGGAATATGATACAATTCCATATTAAAGATGGAAATATTTGTGGTCTAATTAGATAAAATAGCCTCATATGCCGAATGTGTTCTCTTCGGATGGTATATATATATATATATATATATATATATATATATATATATATATATATATATATATATATATGTATATATATATATATGTATGTATGTATATATATAACTACATTTACTCACATAAATTAATACACGAAAATATAAATATATGCGTAAACTTTAAGTAATTACTTCAACAATGCTCAATACGTAGGTAGAGCAAGTTAGTAATTATAAAACATATATGGCGATTAACTACACTGATATTCCGCGTTTCATCCACTCTAGGATTCTTTAGGCTTATTTTATAACTTACTATATATATATATGATGATTGCAACGTCTTGCCAGACGAGTGCCACTTCCTCGGACACTTAAAGTCCATGCACCCAAATGCCTAAGGGAGTATCTGTACAAAAATGATGTTACAGAGTCTTAGCTTTGTACGACAGCTAAATCTCTCTCTTGGTTCAAAATGTTGAAATCCAGCAACAAACAAGAGCAAGATAGCCAGCAACAAATTAAACTACAGACCAGCTTAATGCGGGTACTGGTCTCCCGCTTTATGTTTTTTGAAATCAGAGATTTGCTTCTCCTAGAAAGGTTGCCTTCACCATGGCTTACGGGAGCCCTCTCCACCCCAACACATATATACATACACTAAAATATACACGGTGCTAGTTGGCCGTTGACCCCAAAAAAGAGTTCATTCGCCCTTTGAAAGGTCTCGTTTTTAATCCTTCAGTGTGACTAGCCACCCTCCTCACCAAACAAGTCTGGTGGGGGAACCAGTTTAGTCGCCAGTGGCCCGACCATGAGGCAGGTAGTACTGAGTTACATACATACATATGTGTATGTGTGCGTGAGTGGGTGTTTAGTACGCTTATTATGCAAACATTACACGTTATATGTCTGCATACATATTTTAATGGAATCCAATGTAGAGTGACTCACCTCACCAGACCGTGAAAGGGCTGACCCTATCTAATGAGATCCTTCACTAGACTGGGGTTCTACTTAAACATATACGCAATTACGTAACCAATAATGTTGTCCTTTATTGAACGCTCTTTGATAAGCACAGTGGTTTCGGTCAATCTACGTTCAGGCAACCAACCAGTACATCCAGTAAACACACACACACCACACACACCCACTCACACACTCACACACACACACGCACACACCCACACCCACACACACACACACACACACATATATATATATATATATATATATATATATATATATATATATATATATATATATATATATATATAGTTTTATGCAGGAAAAGTGTAGAGTTCTGGATTAAAGGAAGAAGACCATTTATACTATATTAACTTTCAATTGATGTAATGCATTCATATTTATACAATTGACTTCAAAGAGGCTGTGAGAGCTCAGCGTACAACAAAGAGATACCAAATTTAGAGAGTGTCTAGTGTTCACTAATAATGATGATAATGTATGTTTTACTTAATATTAACATTGCTATGTAATTAGTATTGTTATGTAATTGTTTATGTGAACTAGAGTACATGTTTTGTTTTTAATTGGTAGAGTCACGGATATTATAATTGAAATAGAAGAGTTTCAAATGAAATCATTTTATTCACTATTTGGAAACAAAACTCCTTCAACAAAATTGAAACTATGGAGGGAATCCAGATGAGTTTACCCCCTTTCTTCCCCCGAGAGAAACATCGGTAAACTCCTTATTTTCGCTTTTTAAAAGATTGTCTTTCGAAGCAAACACCAAAGATCCATTGTTGTATAATACTGATTTGGTTATATTACGATATATCTAGTACTTACCTCAGCTACACACGATTAATAAACAACTAATTTTGTTGCTGATCTAACGATCAATTTCCAAAGATGTGTGAGCGGTGATAACGTACGTATCAACAAAAATGCCTTGTGATATTTTCATGAAGAAAGTAGTGTGTAAAAAACTCACAAAACTTCAGAGTAACGCATCATTCCTTTCCTGTACGAATAATTTACAGGCATGTCCTTTGTTTTTTATAAGTAGTCATTGTACTTCGCTCTACTTATATACTTAATACAGTTGTGTGAAAGTTTTAAAAAAGAATGTAAGCACTCTCCATATCTCTCGTTGTATGTCATTTCGTCTGTTTTTCTATCTGTCTAACTTTTCTCTAAAATCTGGACAGTTTTAGCGTACATTTAGTATGTCCTTTTCTTTTTCTTTTTCTTTATTTTTACATGGGGGTCGCCACTTATCAAGGCCCAAAGGCCACTCACGGATAAGGGTTATTGCGTGTACAGTAATCAATGAGATAATATTGTAGTAATTATTAGTATTAGGACTTTTGATAGAGTGTCTTACTTAAGGGGGCGGTTTGCCAGGAGTTTGTTTATGTTGGACTTGAGAACGTCGAAGTTGTAGTCAGGTGGGAAACAGGCAAGCGGCTGGGAGGTCCACTGGCGTGCAGTTCTAAGAAAGAAGCTTTGCTCATGGAATCTACGTTTGGATTTAGGCACATATAAAGATTGGGGAACATTATTGTTAGTAGTTTCAGCCAGACGGTTCTTTCTCGTGAAAGATTGGCGAGGGGGGACGAGGGATTGGAGCTCAGACGAGCACCTATTATAATATGTTGCAGCAAACATATTATTATTATTATTAGTAGTAGTATCATTATTATTATTATTATTATTATTATTATTATTATTATTATTGTTATTATTATTATTATTATTATTATTAATATTTATCTTCTTCTTCTCCATCTATTCTATCTTTCTTTTCTTTTTTCTACTTCTATCTTCTTCTATATAAATAAAATGAACTCATTTTTTACCGTCGGATTTTGACCTTAATAGGATTAAAAATCAAGATATTTCATGCAAATATTATATGCACAAACGGCAGAACAATATCTGAGGTGTGTTATAGGCTTATCATTTCTCAAATTCCTCGATAATTTTAGATTTCTATACTTTTTTCTGCTGAGAAGCCACGGCCAAAATCGGTTAAGATCAATGGAAGTGGTAAAATATTTTCTCTTTAATAAATTCCTCCTCCCCCTGCCACCACTTAACACCGTTTGGGGATCGTTCACAAGGAACAGTTGAGAAGAGAACACCGGTTTGGCTTCGTAATTCTTTCATGTGAAGTTATTTAAAATCACTAAACTAAGCTGCAGTGCTCTGTGGCGTAGTGGTTAGCGTGCTGGACAATTCACATTATATTTTCACGTTCGCGCCGACCTACCGTAGTCGTTTTTTTTTTCCTAAACAACTGGAATGGACTTTTCTTGGTGGCCGAACTGTTAACGTTGCAGATGTTTTTTTGTTTTTTTTTTCACACTTTATTTTCCTACTTTTACTCATGACTCCGGGTTTGATCCTTCCTTCTTACCTACCACAACATTTTTAAAACTCCCCCCCGTCCCGGAAACAAACACTCGGGCAACGCCGGGTACCCCCGCTAGTTTAGAATATTAGTAGTATATTTCGCTAAGAAATCCTTGAGGAATTAAAAGTTAATAATATTATAATTTAAAACCAAACATTCACGAAGCAAGCGATAAAATTGTAATGCATCCAACACGCAAAAAACAAGCACATTGTGCAAACTATAACATACCGAATTCAAAAAAGACAATAACACCCCATTAATTAATTGAAGTGGAATATAGCGTAGTTAAATACCTAAAGTATTGTTTATTTATAAAGCTGGAATTTCAATGCAAACTTAAATATCTTTTTTTATTATTGTTTAAAATACATTCTATTATAAACATTATCTTGCTTTGTACTTTTCAATATTCTCCGATAAACATCGCCCAAGGCGAGTATAATGCCGAACATTCATTTAGGAACAATAAGAATTTATAACACACTGTTATCTTATGATTTTAACAGGAGCGCTGGAACATGTTTTTTTGTCGTTGTTTATTAGCGCATCTGCAAGCAACATAATATCAATTCTAAAAGGAAAAAAAAATGACTTTTTGTCTTCCCCGTCGAAACTTAAAGGTTATCAGTTACTCGCTCTGATTTTACAATCAACCAGCAGTGGTAGAAAACACAAACAAAGGTTGATAAAAATGGTTATTCTGATTTATTTTAATCGCAATATCTTTATAAATATGCATCTGTTTATTTATCTACACTTCTTTAATGCAGAAGAAATGCACCTCTCGAGGATTTCTATTTCGATTCAGAGGGGAATATTGAAAAAAGCACCAGAATATCATAAGTGTCATAGCATGGAAAAAACAAGCACGAAAAATTACAGACTGAGATAAAAACGGAAACAAAGGACAATAAAGATTGTTTAATCTTGAAAATGGCTGCAATCTTAAATGCGTACTATGTCTTTATACGGTTGGCGCCATCCCAAAGTTTCGATATCGTTTCCTTTCTCATCTTATGTGTGCAAAAATGCCCAGACGACTACTCGTAAATGATGTCGAAGAATACGTGCATGTAATATGAGAAGCAAATTGTATCTATCTCTTTTTGCCCTCTCTCTCTTTCTCTATCTCCTCTCTCTCTCTCTCTATATATATATATATATATATATATATATATATATATATATATAGTAATTTATAAAATACATATGGCGATTAAGCTACACTGAATACTCGGCGTTTCATCCACTCTAGGATTCGTCAGGTGTTTAGACCTATTTCAATGTAAGATTTATTACCGTTTTTAAAACGAAATTACATATAACTTTAAAATAGCATGTTAAATAATTTTAAACGTGAAACGATACTTAAATATAAACATATGCCATATTTTTACACATTTTAAGTCTATTGTAACTAAATATTATTACCGTAATTAAAACGAAACTAGAGATTATTTTAAAATAAAACTTAAACGTTTTTAAATGCAATGCGTTACTTAAATATTAGTATATACCATCCCCTGGTCACTTCCTAGGTCTATTTCAATCTAAATTTTATTACCTTGTTTTTAAACGAGATTAGATATAACTTCAAAATGAACTTCTAAAACGCTTTTATACGAGACTTAACCTGAATGATTGGGGGGGATGCTTAAAGAAAAATAATAATATAGAAGGCATCATCCCATACTTTTTAATGTATTGCTTCAAATTTATTACCTTATTAAAGTAGCATACAATATATATATATACATATATATGTATATATATGTATATATATATATACATATATATATATATATTAAGTAATGTGATTTATAATTTAAAAATTTTTAAAATTTTTAAAGTTTAAAAATCAAAATTTAATTAAATTAACAATCAGTTTCATAAGAAGGAACAACAACAAAGTCAATTATCTGTACGATCGTTTCGGAAATCCGTGCTTTTTATTTGTGGTATACATGAAGTCACGTAGAACAATTATACATAGTTTTTTGGTAAGCACGGTCTCCTCATCAGCAAATTTAGGAGGAGTTCTATTGAATTGAAAAGACACCAAAAATAAACGTAGCATTAAAAGTAAGGCAGATGAATCTGAAAAATTGAAGTAAAAGGTTTGGATTTAAAATTTATAAGAAAATTAATAAGAAAATTGGTATAGGTTAGAGATAGAAATGAGTAGAAAAAATATATATTTTTTTTTTTGAATTTACATAATAAATTTGATTTAAAAATATATAGATATATAATTACCTTTTGGTTTTTCTTTTTTTGAAATCAGGAACTGTATTTAAAGTAGTCATTTAGATGTTTGCTATAGCTTTTTATTTTATTGAATGATGAATTTTAAAAGGGCGACGCTCGTGCAGTAAATTGTTTCCGTTAGCGTATTTTGATTTAAAGACGCTACAGTTAATATCTGTAGAGAGAGAGTATTTATTTTGCAAGTTTTTAAGGGGAGATAATTGTCATGGCTTTATTTATTATTTGATTTACGAGTCTAAGGGCGGTAATTGGTTTAACTTAATTTATTAAAAAAAAAATCTATTTTTACTAATGAGTAATTTTTAATGATTTAAGGTGGTTTATATTTATTAAATTTAAACCAACGTTTATGATTACATGATAGAAGCTCGTGTCTTGAATTTACTAGTTTGGTTGTGCTTTTTATATCTTCATATTTTAAAATTTTTAGGGTTTCTTTTGTACATAATGTACAAAATTTATCTCCTGGTTTATATGATTTGCAAGACTTAATTATTTGCCATTTTAAGTTGAAAGAAATATTGCTATTTTTTAGTTGCCAAATATAGTTGGATAGAGTAGTTTGGTTTGATAGAGAGTTATTTTTAAAAGAATGTTTGTGCGTTGAAATTCTATGTTTTATTGGGCCAGATGAGGAACCAATATATATTACCTCTTGATTATTATGATTATTTTCCGTTAGGTCTATTGTTGGATTATAATGTGGTGGGTTGGTTAATAATTGATCGGTAGATTGATTTAAGTTGGTGTTATTATTTAATCTGGTAGTTGAGTTATGGCTGTTGATAGGTTATTGTATATTTGGAGTTTTTGATACTGTGCAGCTATAGATAACATTTTTAATTTTACATGAGCCTTGTAGGGGACATTTATTTTTTCTTCTACAGTTACAGTCCGATGTATTTTGTATAGTTGCATTTTGTAGTTTATTCATTTTATTATTATTAGAGCTAATTATTTTCTGATGAAGGTTAGGCATAGAAGAGTAAGAGACTTTAATTGTGTTCTTATTGAAGATCTTATTATATCTATGGCGGGCTTTAAAATTCTTATCTAATATTTTAAAAAATTCTCTAGCTATGTTTGTTTCTAGGTTTTTGGAATACGGGGGGTTGAACCATAGGATCTCCTTGTGTCTATTCTTACGTTTGCGGGTTTTAGTTTGTTGTTTATTAATATTATTATCTAATATTTATAGTTTGGTTTTATCTTTTTTTGTCTCCTGGTTATTTTTCTTAACTCGTATACGGGAAGACATTACCATATTATATGTTATTACGCTCTTAATAGGTTTATTTTTAATGCAGTTTATGTTTCTATCATTTTCATTTATGAATTTAATTTGTGAATTATATCCAGAGTTTTTAAGGGCTTCATTATAGTATTTTTCATTTTTGGTAAATATTGATTTAGTAGAAGACAGTCTTGAAATTCTTAGAGCAATATTGGGAACTATTGATTTTAATATTGATTTAGGGTGGTTTGATTGAGTGTGGACATATAGAAGGGATTGGTTAGGTTTATGGTATGGTTCAAAGGTAGAAATTTCAAGATTTAAGGTTATGTCTAAGAAATTAACAATTTTTTTATTAGGGTCGATTTTTATACTAAGTCCATAATTTTTAAATAATTTATGTAGAGCTTTAATTGCATTTTCATAATTTTTATTAGTAGAATTCGTTATGAAAAGTGCATCATCTCTATATAGCCCTCCTTCAAGTTTGAATTGTTTATGGAGTATACAATGTATTTCATTTAAAAGGAAAAGGCCAACTAGATCAGTGACCTGAGTCGAGTCCGTCGATCCCATTAAAATGTTGAAGTGGTTAGGGGTATTTTTCCTGGTCCAATATTTATTATCAAATGTTATTAAAGACTGTCTAGCTATAAGTATTAGTTTAGTTTCGTCTTGAGTTATAAACTGATTTTTAATTTAATTAAATTTTGATTTTTAAATTTTAAAAATTTTAAAAATTTTTAAATTATAAATCACATTACTTAATATTGAATTAGCTCTAGGACATTTAACTATCGAGCTTATTATATATCTAAATTACAACGAGCATTTCCTGTATTTTAATTAAACTATTAATTTCACTATTACATTAAAATACACTTAGCTCTTTAGACTATTATTCTTATCTCCTTTAAATTGTATATATATATATATATATATATATATATATATATTTATATATATATATATATATATATATATATAAAGGATAAAATAAATAAATAAAAATTATGGTGTGCATATATAGAGTTCCGGTTCCGGATAAAGACAGATGAGAGTCGGCTGAAGAGAGCCTGAGACGGACATTAAAAGCAGTCCTCAACTACCGGGCTTGAAACCGTCGGTACCGACTACCGATATAAATGTAAATTCCTGTATATATTATACAATATATATATATATATATATATATATATATATATATATATATATATATATATATATATATATATTATTGTCTCACCAGGCAGTTTGCGAAAAATATCTACCAAACTAGTTGTTGAATATTTGCTTTACAGATTTTAAATTTGATACATTGCGACGCTAAAAGATTAGCACATTTTCGATTTAGATTAAACCTACATCAGTAGCTAACATTAAAGAAACAACTGTTGGAAGGAGTAATCTTCTTATCCTGTTCACACGGGGGACAAGATCAAAGTGTAGTATCTGTCCCGACAGATACTGCAAGCTATGACTAGCTATGACTAGCAAAGACCAGATGTGGGGGCAACCTCACATGCCTGACCATTAACCAGCTCCCATTTCCCACCTCTCGGGAGCTGGTCCCCCTTTTTCCCTTCCCCCTCCCTTCACTCCTCACATTAAAAATCGGCCTTGTGCCTAATTTGCTCGGTGGGGGAGCAAATAAATACCATCTGTTCCGGCAGATACTGCAAGCTATGACTAGCTATGACTAGCAAAGACCAGATGTGGGGGCAACCCCACATGCCTGACCTTTAACCAGCTCCCATTTCCCACCTCTCGGGAGCTGGTCCCCTTTTTCCCTTCCCCCTCCCTTCACTCCTCACATTAAAAATCGGCCTTGTGCCTAATTTGCTCGGTGGGGGAGCAAATAAATACCATCTGTTCCGGCAGATACTGCAAGCAAGTCAATGTAGGGGCAACCCTTCATACCAATTGTCACTATCCAGCTCCCCTACTCCCCGGGGAGTTGGTCCCTATTTCCCCTTCACTCCTCACATTAAACATCGGCCTTGTGCCTAATTTGCTCGGTGGGGGAGCAAATAAATACCATCTGTTCCGGCAGATACAGAAGCGCTATAGTAGATTCTTGGCCTTTTGACCAAGATCAAAGTGTAGTATCTGTTCCGACAGATACTGCACTTAAGATACTTTGTACCAGTCAATGGAGGGGAAACCCTCTATACTGGGACAATTATTATTTTTGGTAACCAGAGTGACCCCTTTTAGGGGAGCTGGTTTTTACCTCACATTAAAAACGGCCTTGTGCCTAATTTGCTCAGTGGGGGAGCAAATAAACACCATCTGTTCCGGCAGATACTGCAAGCTATGACTAGCTATGACTAGCAAAGACCAGATGTGGGGGCGACCCCACATGCCTGACCTTTAACCAGCTCCCATTTCCCACCTCTCGGGAGCTGGTCCCCTTTTTCCCTTCCCCCTCCCTTCACTCCTCACATTAAAAATCGGCCTTGTGCCTAATTTGCTCGGTGGGAGAGCAAATAAATACCATCTGTTCCGGCAGATACTGCACTTAAGATAATTTGTACCAGTCAATGGAGGGGAAACCCTCTATACTGGGACAATTATTATTTTTGGTAACCAGAGTTACCCCTTTTAGGGGAGCTGGTTTTTACCTCACATTAAAAACGGCCTTGTGCCTAATTTGCTCAGTGGGGGAGCAAATAAATACCATCTTCTTATCCTGTTCACATGTACAAACCAACATTCTTAGAGTAGACAACAATATTTTTTTTATTATCTCTATGCACACCGGCGTAGCTCGCAGGTCATATAATCAGCTTGTATAACTGTAGGTTTTGATTTCGGTTCTAGTTGATGGCATCATCTATTTTGTTTTTAATATTGATCCCACTTTAGTATTTAATTTACGGTAGAATAAAACACTCTATTGTGTATTGGCTTTAGATAAAAAAAAAACACGTCATCTGCATGAATTAAAATATCATGTTAAGCGAACCGTAAAACCAGGAAACTCTGGCGCCCTGCTAATATATATATATATATATATATATATATATATATATATATATATATATATATATATATAAGCATGGGTACCCGACCTTTGCCCGGGTGTTTTGAGGTGTATGTTCAGCAAAAAAAAAAAAACGAATCGCGAAAGAAAGGGGAAAAAACGTGACTTTTTTGCTTTTACGACCACCGCCAAACCGGAAGTGACGTAGGTCTAAATTAAGGCTAGAGAATCGAAAAGAGAGGATGGCTTTCGAAAATATTGGCGAAAGAAAACGACCATACCTGCAGAAAACTGCCCAGTGGAGGGTGGAAAATTAATGCTTTTATCCAAGTTTTCGGTATTCGTCGTCTGGATTGTCGATCTTCACAACGGTACTGATCTTGTAAAAATCAGTCGCCTCTGTCGAAAGTTTTAAGGAGGCATGCAAACATACATACATACATTTATATATTGGTAGCTCAAATTTTTGACTAAGACCGATTCAAATTCTTGCCCTATCTCTGAATACCCTTAGTGTAAAATTAAAAATTTTTAGACCAGAAATTGTCAGTTATTTGGAAGAGACGGGATAGGTCACTTTCTTTTTTAAATTGGACCCCTATGATGACCCATAAAATTTATTTTTTTTTGTCTCAAAGCAAGTTATTAATTTTATAATTTATAATAAAACTATATCTAAAATGTCAATTGTTTATACCCAAAATGGCCGGAGGATTTTGGTAGACTTCTCTAACGTCAAATCGTTGAACTTTGACACCTTAACAGCCACATTTCTTGCCGAAAACGGTTTGCAAAGATGTCCCAAATCTCAATACCTTGTATATCTAATTTCGAGTCGGTAGACTGAAAATTCGCAGAGTTATGGTGTTGGGAAATGTACACAGAAAGACGCACATAAAGAAGCAGGAAGACAAAGAGACAGACAGCCATAAACTTCAACTCATATATATATATATATATATATATATATATATATATATATATATATATATATATATATATATATATATAAAGGAGATTAGAACAATAGTCTAAAGAGCTGAGCGTATTTCAATGTAACAGTGAAATTACTAGTTTAATTAAAATACAGGAAAGGGAAAGTGCTCGTTGTAATTTAGATATATAATAAGCTCGATAGGTAAATATCCTAGAGCTAATTCAATATTAATTAATGTGATTGATGATTTAAAATTTAAAAATCAAATTATAATTAAATTAAAAATCCGTTTCATAAGAAAGAAACAACAACAGAATCAATTATCTGTACGATCGTTTCGGAAAACAATGCTTTTTTTGTGTGATAGACATCAAGTCACGTACAATAATTACATATAGTTTTTTTAATAAGCAAGGTCTCCTCGTCAGCAAATTTTGAAGGGTTTTTATTAAATTTAAAAGACACCATAAATAAACCTAGCATTAAAAGTAAGGCAGATGTATCTGAAAAAAATTGAAATAAAAGATCTGGATTTAAAATTTATAAGAAAATTAATATGGGTTAGAGATAGAAAAGAAATAGAGTAAAATATAGATTTGAATTTAAATTATCAGTTTGCTTTAAGTACCACATTTAAAATATATACATGCATATATATGAAAAAATAGACCCACATATATACATATACATAGATATACAGGTATATATATAAAATATATAGACACATTTACCTTTTAATTTTAATTTTTTTGAAATCAGGAACTATGGTTAAAATACTCATTTAGATGTTTGCTATAGCTTTTTACCTTATTGAATGATGCATTTTAAAAGGGGGGACGCCCGTGCAATAAATTATTTCCGTTAGCGTACTTTTTATTTAAAGACGCTACGGTTTATATTTCGAATGTTGTTTGTGTAATTACATGTTGTAAGGGGAGATAATCGTCATATTTTCTTTACTTTTTTATTTAAAGTGTGTAAGGGGGATAATTAGTCTAACTTAATTTATAAAAAAAAATTGTAATCTATTTTTACTAATAAGTAATTTTTAATGATTTAAGGTGGTTTATATTTATTAAATTTACACCAACGTTTATGAATGCATGTAAATATTAGTTCCTGTCTTGAATTTAATAGTGTGGTTGTATTTTTTATATCTTCATATTTTAAAATTTTTAGGGTCTCTTTTGTACATAGTGCACAAAATTTATCTCCTGGTTTATATGATTTGCAAGTCTCAATTATTCGCCATTAAGTTGAAAGAAATATTGTTATTTTTTAGTTGCCAAATATAGTTGGATAGAGTAGTTTGGTTTGACAGAGAGTTATTTTTAAAAGAATGTTTGTGCGTTGAATTTCTGTGTTTTATTAGGCCAGATGTGGAACCAAAATATATTACCTCTTGCTTATTGTGATTATTTTCCGTTAGGTCTGGTGCTGGATTATTATATGGTTGGTTGATTTGTAATTGATCGGTAGATTGGTTTAAGTTGGTGTTATTATTTAATCTGGTAGTTGAGTTATGGCTGTTAATAGGTTCATGTAGATTTTGAGTTTTTGATACTGTGCAGCTATAGATAATATTTTAAATTTTTTCATGAGCCTTCAAAATTTGCTGACGAGGAGACCTTGCTTATTAAAAAACTATATGTAATTATTGTACGTAACTTGATGTCTACCACAATAAAAAGCATTGTTTTCCGAAACGACCGTACAGATAATTGATGTTGTTGTTGTTCCTTCTTATGAAACGGATTTGTAATTTAATTATAATTTGATAAATCATCAATCACATTACTTTACATATATATATATATATATATATATATATATATATATATATATATATATATATATATATATATATATAATAGCAGACTCCTTCAGTCTGGAGGGACGATAGATACACACTAACGGTAGCTTCGGTTGGCATTTTTGTGGCAGGTGGTGCGCAATCTCATACTAGTTCCTCCGTGAGACGGCATTGTTAAATACCAGTTGCAATGTGAAGCACATGGCGGCTAGAAACCAATGCCGGGATAAGCGGAGAGCACATACAGCGCCTAGAATTCCAAAATGTTAATCAATCTTATACTACTCAGGCTCAACGTTGCTTATCCCTTGTGATCTGATGAGAACCTGTGTGGTAACGCGATTATGCTCTCTCTCTATGTCTCTATCTCTGTATATATATATATATATATATATATATATATATATATATATATATATATTCTTCAGAATAGTTTTTATTTAACAATCAGTTTTTATGGAAACGTGACATTGTAAGGTCTACAAAATATTACTGGCAGTAATATTCTAGAAGTTATCCCATCTAAACAAAAATTGCTCGATATGCAAGATAGAGCAAATAGAGATTGCTTGGTAAAATCCATGTTATGCATTCTTTACATTCGTTTGGTAATAAGGTCAAAGTTATATATTTGGTAATCAATGGATGTAACGAACGCATAACATGGATTTTACCAAGCAAGCTATATCTAAAAAAAACTTTCATATCCTTTATCTGCAATTCCTCCTACTACAGGACTTCTGATGAATTTATCATTTTGACTTTGACTTTCCATGTCTCACTGATTTAGAAATAGGGTGCATACCTTATAAATATTTGCTAATATTTTCTCTCCACTGATGAGATGGTAGACATCGAAACCCTATAGGTTAAGGTGATTAACTTTCTGAAGCATGTTTGTCTTGGTGAGAATAATAAAAATTATTTGATATGAAATTCATTTCAATGAGAGTTTTTTGACATTCATTGAATTAAAATTTAAATATATATATATATATATATATATATATATATATATATATATATATATATATATATACAACTAACATCAAGTGGGCTTAACTTAAAAATCTTCCATTCAGCATCATGAAGAAGAATAAGAGAATATATATATATATATATGTATATATATATATATATATATATATATATATATATATATATATATATACAGATTATCCGAAATATATCTCTCTCTTTAAAAATAACATTTATTTTACCTTATAAGGGTTAAAACAGAACAAAAAAATCGCGTTGTTATGTAGCTTTAAACTGTAAAAGGTAACACCTCTCTTTTTTATTTTAAAATTTCACTCAACGACTTTAATGGATAAACCATTTAAATATAATAGACGCTCCATTTCATAAACTTAGCCATTTATTGGTTTCCCTGACTCGTGCTTCATTCTGGGACTTTCACGTGCATATTAAATTTGACCCAATTATTAACGCTAACTTTCGCGCTTTTTGTCTAGGTCAGTTTGACTTTGCTTTTCAAATTTAAACTTTCATCGTTTTTTCGTTTTTTTTTTTTTTTAACCTTAATTTACTTGATACGTCCTGCCTTGGCAGACGTGTTTTAAATATTCTCTCCAGTGCTTTTTCTGTGCACATTTGAACTTTTCTTTTAATGACTGTGAACTCATTCCATTTGTGATTTTTTTCCAAGGAATTCTGTCTTTTGGATTATTTTGGACCATTTGGAACTTACCTGTTGGATTGGAAATTTTTAATTCGACCGTGTTTGGATTTTACCATTCTAGCATTTTTTACCCTTCACCCGACAATCCATTCATGTGAAATCTTTTTATCATTTTTCTTTTACCTCCTATTCCACTTACCTCACCCTTTTTTAATCAAGTAAGATCTTTGACTTACTTGTAGTTTCACTAAATACATTTACAT
>NC_136490.1:110159292-110209292 GCF_053919585.1 Euprymna scolopes
GGAGATAAGGCAAGCTTTTTCATCAGTTTGGATCGAAAATTTTTAGTTATCAATATATAAATGTATGTATGTATGTCTGTTTGCATGTCTGCCTTAAACTTCTAATAGAGCCGATGGATTTTTCCAAGATCTGAATCGTTTTAAATTTCGACCTATCATACGACAAATATCGAAAAATAGGCTAAAAATATTAATATCTTCCCCTTCAACTAAACACTTTTCTACAAGGGAAGGGCCACTTTTTTCGCCGATATTCTCCTTTAGATTGTCCAGCCTTAATTTTAAAAAATGTCGCTTCCGATTTGGCGGTGCTCGCAACAGCATACACGTTAGGTTTTTTCTCGTTCTTTTCATCCTTTGCGGTACGGCTTCGAGCCTGCCTTCCTACTACCACTCTTTTCTTTTTGCTCCACATACACATCCAAACACCCGGACAAGGGCGGGCTGAAATGTTAGTGTATATATATATATATATATATATATATATATATATATATATATATATATATATATATATATATATATATTATAAAGCTGAACGTATATGTGTTCTATGTGTGTGTGCGTATGTGTGTGTGTGTGTGTGTGTGTGGGTGTGTGTGTGTGTGTGTGTGTACCTGATAGAAGATGTATCGAGGATAAGGAATGGGTAAGTTTAATCCGGCAGAACTGTGGTTAATAAAAATTGTGGGGGCTGCGTTCGCGCCTGCCCCCCAAAGCATAGAAATAAAAAAATGAAAAAAAAGCGTTCACAAGGATTTTTTATATAGATGTACATAAGTATACTTTTATAAGTATGTTTCAACTTAAATATAGCTATAATATAAATCTGAACGTCTGTATGTGTGTGTTTGTGTGTGCGTGTGTGTGTGTCTGGTCACAAATATGGCCCTATATGGTTGACTATTTAAAAAAAAAATGATTCCATATAATGATGATCGAGGATCAGAAATGGGTATGTTTGATCTGACTGAACAGTGGTTCATTAAAATTGTGGGGGCTGCGTTCGCGCCTGACCTCCAAAGCATGGAAATAAAAAATTTAAAAAAAACAAACATTTACAAGGCTTTTTGATATAGATATTTGTAAGGAGACTTTGATAAGTATGTTTAAACTTCAATAGGTATGTTATAAAAATGTGTGGGGTCTGCATTCGCGCCTGTAATCCATGGAAATATTTCACGAACTTTAACAAATATATTTCATATCTATTTTCGTAAGTAGCATTTGATAATTATGTTTCAGTTTGAAAAAATATGGTATAATAAAATTATTGGGTGTTCGCTCGCGCCTGACATCCATAGAATGTAAATATGTCACAAACATTAACAAGGTTTTTTAAAAGGGGTGAGGGTCCACAATAGCACCTTTACTTTAATCTTAATTCACGTTAGCTTTAATTTTTTTTTAGTTAAATCATATTGTGTCGAATAAATTCACCTCATAAATTAACGTGTTTATTAAAGTTAAAGTAAAAAAAATAAAATCGGAACTTTAGAAAATTCTCGACACAAATTTTGCATGACTCTGTGTTTTTCGTCTCCATTTGCACGTGGCGCACTTCCGAAAAAATAGATAAATAATAAAAAAATAAGAACGTTACTTGTTATCTTGTTATAAGAAGGAATTGTATATTTATATTATTATATATCTAACATTTTCTCTTTCTAAGGAAACCTCATTTTGTTAGTCACTCTTGGCTACGAATGGGAGCAAAGTTGATATAAAAATATATACATTTTGCGAAAATTATCTTTACTTTCATCATATTTTGCTTAGGGTAAATTTCTGAATATCAAAACATATCTCGTTACAAACCCCTCCTTTTCATAACCTTTCATACTGTCATCAATCACAGTCCATTTTCTGTAGACTGTTGTTGAACGCAGTGAACGACGTGTACTTTTGATAGTATATATACATGTTGAAATTCGACAGGTGACTCATACATATCTAATGTACTGATGTTGACATGGTATAGATGCTCAACGTAAATAAAGCCGCTCTGGTATTACTGTAGCTCTTTTGTTTAAATCGCAAAATTATTTATCTAAGCTAGAAACGACGCCCAGTGTAGCTCGGTCTTAAAGTACGTTTGCATATGATATTGTAATTTCTTGCCTATTTCATATATATTTTCATAAAGTTAATTTTCTATCGACGTTTGTTTATTATACAGTTGCGATTTGTAAATAAAAAAAATATATCCATATAATTTGGCTGAATTAGTTTGGATCGAAACCGAAACCCAAACGTATGATATATATATATATATATATATATATATATATATATATATATATATATAATTTGAGTTTCTTCAGCTATCTCGAAACCAAAGCCTATGGACAGTTCTTGAAAATATTTTTTATAAGACATAGATTGATGGGGTGACATTAGATATAATCGAAACCAGCACTAAAACTCATGAAACATTCTTTGTAAGATTATTTTCGAAACCGAACCCAAAACATTTGAAGAATTGTTGGCAAAAGCCTTTATTACAAAACATAGAAGCCCATAACAATTAAACGACAGTCACTCCGATGTAATCCTAACACACAAATTAAATAACACACTAACTATCCTAAATGTTGTAAATTCTTATTTACAAAGTTAAATTGGTTTGCTTGAATCTAATATTGTGCTTTGTAAGGAATCGAAATAATCGGATCATTTTAGAGGTATAGTAATCGGTATTGGAATGGGAAAAGTTAAGCTTAATTTCCGATTTCAAACCGATTCGTCTATAATTTTTCTTGAAAATAAAAAAAATAAAACAAGCAAAAATTATATTTTATTAAGAGTTATTCATTTCCAACATGAGACTAAAAACAAAAGAACTATAAATTCTATTTACAGATTAAACATTTATTTATTGATCATTTATCGAGAGGTGACCATTTCATTCCCCTACACAGTTTTCACATCTATTCGCTAAATATCTAATCTTGATTATTAAAATATTTTAAAATCTCTGGACGGGGGGTTCAATTTCATTGGCGCCGGTTGGTCATCGACGGTATCTGCCATCGGCTTTTTTTCTGAAATAATTAATATTATATGTCACTTACGACACAATTGAAAAATATAGATGAAAATATTCTCTCAAAATCTTGGATAAAATATATACAGTCAAAGAATCCATGAGTTTTTTTCTTTTCTGAATTAAAATTAGAATCATATCTACATTAAATCTCATACACGCAGCCAAAAAAGAAGAATCACATTTGTCACTCATATTTGTGAAAGAAAAAAGAAGAAATGAAAAACAAACATGCAACAGATAAATGTTACTAAAAGACAATATTCTTCCACCAAACTTGGTGCGTTTATTTGTATTTAAACTGATTTTGAAGCGTTTTTAAGCAGAAAACAATCCTAGACTCCTCTTTAATTTAGAGTGTTTTTGAAAATCGGTGTCCAATAAGCCCTGAAGAAATATCCTTGATAAACTCTAAAAAGCAAAAATTAGACAAACGCTGGTGGACAGATATAATTCATGTTAACAATCGAGCGAAAACGTTATGTTTTTTTGTTTTATTTTCGATTTTGACGATAAGAAAAATTAAATAGGGCTGGTATTCATGATCATTTTGCGTTAAATTCGTGTGAAAATGTTTTTTTTTTTTTTGCGGGAAATTCTCAAATAACTATGTTTTTTTTTTTTTTTTAAATTTCTCCAACGTTATAATCTAAAACAGTAATATCTTATTTTTAGGAACCTATTTATTAAAACCTTTCAATCTACTACTATTATTATTATTATTATTATTACTATTATTATTATTATTATTTTTATTATTATTATTATTATTATTATTATTATTATTATTAATGGAGAAATGGTGATGAAGTTCGAACTTTGACTTCTGTAGAAAAAGAAGTTCTTCAGAAGTTAAGAGAGATTCTTCTTAGAGAGGATATCATTCCAAGTATGAAGCGTAGTCATAGGCGGAAGGCGAACAACTAGGGAAAAATAATTCAAGGAGTAATTCACCACATCATTAGAAAGAACATATGAACTTCTGTATGTTGCGTCGTACGTTATTGCGAATCGCCCTGGCTTATTACAGAAGAAAAAGGGGAAATAAAGGATAGAAGATCACACTGGCAGAGGCGGCTTGAAGAAAGTACTACACGGTAGCGGAAAGACATTGGTTGAATTAAAGAAATAAGAAAAGAAGTTAAACTAGGACAGAAAGCCAAGGACGAGCATGAAATGAGGTATAGATTGCTGGAAAAAGGAACGATGAAAGTTCTAACAGTGTTGAAAGAGAAGGTTAACACTGGGGGTATGAGAATCAGGAACTTTGTTGGAAAATGTGTTGCATTTTTGCAGAACAACCTTTTCAGGAACAATCAGACTCAGCTGCATAAAGAATTAAATGGTAGTAAACAGGCAGGAAATAACAACACTCCAAACGCAAAGGATGCAAGCAAGTTCTGGAGTGGGATTTTGTCCGTCGAAGGGCGATATAATGAGAAGGCTAGTTAGTTGGGAGAGATCAGAAAAAGGACATCAGCAATGCAGCAGATAAAGAACTTGGAGATAACCATCGATGACATTAAGGCTGGCATACGAAGGATGACAAACTAGAAGGCACCTGGTCAAGATGGAGTGATGGGCTTCTGGTTTAAACAGTTTTAATACCTTTATCAACAAATAGCTACTGTCCTGCAAAGTCCCGTAGAGTCGGGAGATGTCCCTGATTGGCGTGTGAAGGGGAGAACAGTACTAATGAGGAGAGATCCTGCACAGGGAACAGATGCCAATAATTATAGACCAATTACATGTCTTCCACTGGTGTGGAAACTGTTGACTGGAATATTTGCAAAAAAAACATTTATGAACACCTTGGGAGCAATGGTGTTTTTCCTGACGAGCAGAGGTGGTATCGGAAAGGGTCGAGAGGTACTAAAGAGCAACTACTGATGGGAAAACAATTAACGCAGGTTGCAAAGTAGAAGGCGAGGAATCTGAGCGTAGCATGGATCGATTACAGAAAGGCTTATGACATGGTTCCTCGTGCATGGATACGTGAAACACTATTGATGATGAAGGTTGCTGAGAATGAGGTAGGGCTTTTGGAGACAAGTATGGCTCAATACATAAAAGTGCTGAGAGCAAACAGAGAGGAGATGGGGCAGGTTGGCATTAAACGTTGGATATTTCAAGGGGATTCGTTATCTCTACTTCTTTTTGTAATGATAATAATGCCACTGATCATCCTCTTGAAGAGTGATAAACTGGGTTATAACTTTGGATCGTGTGATAGACGCCGCAACCCTCTACGTTTTATGGATAATTTGAAAATATTCGTTAGAAATGAAAAGAAAATGGAGAGACTGGTAGAACTTGTAAGGACATACTCAGGAGATATTGGGATGGAGTTTCGGATTAGTAAATGTGTGGTGCTGGTGAGGAAAAGTGTAGTAAAGATTCATTCGAATGAAATAATGCTGTCAAATGGAAAAACCTTGAAAGAAATAGAGGATACATGGTATAAGTAATTGGGAGTGTTGGAGGTTTTAGGCGTCATAAGCAGAGAAATAATGGATAGTCAGGAAGGCATATCGCAAAAGTGTAAAACTATTTGCAAAGTCGAAACTGTATGGAGTAAACCCAAAGAATCCAGTTAATGCACGGGCAGTCAGTGTTTTGAGATGCACTGCGGGAATTTTAGAATGGTCTGGCAAGGATTTGCATGCAATGGATATCAAACAAAGAAAAGGTCTGGAAATTTTTGGTATATTTCCCATTCGAATTGGCATAGCCAGGCTATATCAAAAGAGACAAGACAGTGGGAGAGGATTGAAAAGTGTAAAAGCTTGTGTTAGAACCGAGGAGATGTCGTTAAAGGAGCATGTGGTTAAAAGTTAGGAGTTGATGCTTAAGGTTGTGGCCAATGAAGTGGATGTATGTGAAGCCAAAGCTGATTATGTGAAACGTCTAGATAGAGAAAGGGCAGAAGAATTGCCTAGGAAGAAAATGCATGAAATGTTTTTCCAGGATATAGCTAAGAGCTGGGTATCTGACTTCGAGTACTGAAGCTTTTGCTTGTGCAGCACAAGAGCAGGCATTAGGAACACGATTGTTACAAAAAAGTGATTCTAGGAGAGAAAGTTGCTGCAGAATGCCGGATTTTCGGTGAGACATCAGAGTCAATTGCGCACCTTGTAGCAGGATGTTAGTGGACTGGCCCAGAGAGAGTATCGCAAAAGACAGGATCGCATGGGACTCCGGATATATTGGGAAGTGTGTAAGATGGAATGGGTGAAGTGTGCTGGAAAATATTTTCAGAGGTGTATGATGAAGTGAGAACAAGTGAGGATAGCAAGGTAGAGGTATAGTGGGACAAAATTGTCATAACGACCAAGCAATTGGAACATAATCGGCCGGATTTGGTCGTCATTGACAAAGTCTAAAAAAACTGGCAGATTATAGACTTTTCAGTATCTTGAGGCAGGAATGTGAGAGAGAAAGAGAATGAGAAGTGTAGCAATTATGCTCCATTGGCCATGGAGGTAAGGCGTATACACGGGGTTAAAACACAAATAATCCGGGTCGTAGTTGGTACACTACGAGTAGTATCAAGTTGTCTGGAAGGACAATTGAAAAAAACTCCACATCCCCGATATTTTAGGCGGCCTCCAGGCGTCTGCTATTGAAGGTACAACAAACATCCTTAGGAAAACCTTGATCTTTGAAGCTCCTGGTTTGAAGCCTGGATTTAGGGAAATTTTCTGGAAATTAATCCTATCCCTTTCCAGAGAGACTTTGATAAACGAAATCAGAATTATAATTGTTTATTATTATTATTATTATTATTATTATTATTATTATTATTATTATGATAATAATAATAATAATAATAATAATAATAGTAATAATAATAATAATAATAATAATAATAATAATAATAATAAGTAATGTTTATAGTAATTTGTCTTTGTTTTACAAAATTCATCTAATAATCAAATCTGTATGAGAAAATATGTACACGTTTTCCAAAAGGGAAGGTAAACATATTTAAGAGAAATCCCTCCTAATCATGAGAATTCTTTCCTTAGTAGTACTTTATTATGTATAAATTATTCTTTTTCTACAATGTTCTCTTATTTTCCATATAAACCGTCGATTCACTTTATTAGTTTATGAAAGTTTCAAAAAGGTTAAACGACAGACAATTCCAAATAAGTTTTATACAACAAAAACTTGTCTCGGTATTTTCAATCAATCACAAAGAAAAGAAATTGAGAAAAATATTTAGAAATGTAAACTCCTGGCAAATACGCCACCCCCCGCCATCCTAAGGGTATTGTTTACGTTTAGAAAAATATGTACAGACATTAAAGATGTGGAGATTTACAGTTCTTAGTATAATTTTCAAAATCATCAAATCACTAGTTTAATATTTGGGCATATTGAAACATCTTAATCGGTATCCAGAATTTACAACAAAGTCTGTAATTGCAACGGAATCGAGCAAAATGCTGGAATTGTCCCATCACTAATACATCATATCACTATATCACCCACACGTACACACACACTGTATGTGTATGTATATATATATATATATATATATATATATATATATATATATATATATATAATCAAAAGTTATAAATTATATTTACGCATTGATTCACTTAAAGCGAATGTAAATGTACATTACTTTATAATAAAATTACACAAAATGAAAAAAAAATTCTTAATCCGATCAGCTTCAAATAAATGTGTTTTCTTATCAGGAGAAAAGATCTTGGAAAATAGAATACTATAGCGAAGCGATTAATTTGCTCGTACATACATTAATTGAAACACCATTTTATGAAAGCAACTTCATAGCGTCGCCATTACATTTATTTTCTAACTTTTTTTCTGCTGATGAGAGGACACATTTCTTTAAATATCCTTGGTATGAGAAAATTTTAACTTAATTATCCTGCTCAACAATGTATTCCTGTAAATTATATTTTACAGTCTTTAATTACGTATATATATATATATATATATATATATATATATATATATATATATATATATATATATATATATATACATATATATATATATGCTGAATATTCCCGAAAGGATGACACACTAGTGTCTCTAGGTATTTAATTGTTATAGTAAAAAAAAAATTATGACACCCCCTTTAAGAAATGGGTTTCTTATAGTTGAGCAGTTTCAGTTGAATTAAAGTCGGTCAATTTAGCTCTTATGCATAGATCATCGTATAACGAGTAGATCACTGTTTGGCTGACGTAAATGAACATTTTAAAAAAATACGTTTAAATACAATGCTATTTCACGCGGTTAATTGTAGCCGAATGGATTAGGTCTTCGCTAATCGAGCCAGAGATGTGTTGCGGGATTCAAATCGTCCCACTAGTAGTGATCGTGACACCCAGCACTGAAGATTCCCGAAAGTATGAAACATTAGGATCTGTAGGTATTTAATTGTTATAGTAAAAAATAATGATATATGTGTGTGTGTATGTGTGTGCGTGTGTGCGTTTGTCTGTGGATGTGTGATAGTGTATTTGTGTGTAACGAACAATTGGAGTTGTTGCTTAGATAGTGACAGAAAATAATGGGTAGTTATAAATTATGCAGGGTGACAAGGAAATGCCATGATCGATCACATAGGTCATATTAAATTTATTCCCTATATAGCGTAATACAATTTTGTTGTTGACGACTATCAGTTCAATGAATTTTTTATAAATTTTGATTTTTTCGTTTAAAACTATGTTTATTTTTTTCTGTATAACACACGCAATATAATTTTCTTTTTTATATTAGATAGTAAATACATCACATATATGATGTAATTATGGAACTTTTTGTACAAATTAGTAAGAATTTACGATATAATACCGAGCTGTATTTAAAAGTCTTAAATATTATAATTGACAAGCATTGTCTCCTTCCAAGGTTCTGATGCAAATATTTATCTATGAAATAAAGCGCATTATTTTTATATAACTGAATGTTTTTTTATACTTAATCGACCCGCTGCTAATCTTGACGATAAAAGCTTTAATTTTATTTGAATAACTTAACTCGTTCTCGACATTTTGGCTAGGAACTAAATGTTGTGTCTGTTCTGATACTATTTTTTCTTATATCATCTGTCAGTGAAGGAGAAATTGTTCATGACTGAGACCATTTTTACTTTTGTTCATATCTAGTGTGTCACTTTTTGGGGAGCTGGATTTTCACAACATTAAAAACCGACCTTGCGACTAAATCTGAGGCAAGTCAAAAGGAATTCACATTTTCAGGCAACATTATACTTTTCTATTTTATTACAGTCATTGGATGAAAAGTACTTTAGATCGGGTAGTCAAGGTTGTGTAGTTGATAACGGGGCAACGAGTGCTAGAGACGATAACATTAGTAGTATTATTGAACGACGAAAAACAGCTTTATATTGACTTCAGTCGACGCTAGTCCGTTTTATCCGGGCCGTTAGCACGCCGCTGGCCGATAAGGGATTATTCGCAAAGAAGAAGTGTCCGCACAAAATGGCATCGTAGCACACACAGTCGAGTGGCTACGGTTTAGAAGACGTCAATTTATCACTGATAATCTGTTGTTAAGAAAACAACACGATTATCAATTCGTTCATAGAAAGTTTGCTGATAACAAATACAGGTTTCGGAAGCGGCAATAAAGTATAAATTGACAGATGACTCGGTGCTTGTAGTGTAAGATGTTTGGAGAATAATATTATCGAAATTGAAATGAACAGTTATTAAAACGAGATAATAATGCGTATACACTAATGAGAATATGTACAAACGATTAATAATATAATATATTAAGAAAATAACACTCATGTTAATCTATCTATGAGAATATGGACAAAAGGTTACTTACATTTTGAATAACTAACTCGAATTATAGATGTTATAATACGATATATTCAGATAATAACACTCATGTTTATCTATCTATCTATCTATCTATCTATTATTTACGTACTTTAATACTAAAATAAATATGAGTTAATATTGGTTTATCTAAGGCTCTTTAACAATATGCTTTGTTATTATAAAACACATGCTTATAGGTAATATACTACTATGATTGAGTTATGTTTTAAAACTGTGTTTAATTATTTAATCATCAGTAAATTTTAAATACCCAATCAAGTATAATTTGGGGTATATATGAAATTATTTTCCCATTTATCCATGACAATTAAATCACGCAATAGCAAATAAGAGAAAAAACACAATGATAACAGATCAGAAAACACAATTAATCGGTAGATTAGTCAAAACTAACTGGTAAGGTTAAAGAAGGATTCGAAAACGAATACGAATACTAAATTACCCGGGGTAAAAGCAAAAGAAAAAAATGTATCGATGCATTTCTCTTTGTCTATTTTTTGTTTACCTCTTCTCTTCTTCAGAGATTAAGGGTTCCAGACATCAATTCCTATAATCGAAAATCTGGCCACTATAAATCACGTGACCTGATAACGTAACAGGTGCAGACTTACAGTCACGGATGAAGAGTACTCACCATTTAGAAGGGTGGTATTTTCTATTTCAATTGTCACATGTGCAGGTATGTTTCGGTGAAGACCCTATTTTAAGTAACTCACCTTGTCAGATCAAAGAAGGATGCTTATTTAAACGGTTTCAATAAGTTTAATTGTTTGGTCTGCCGAGGTGGGTCTCTTTAAATAAGGGGCTTTGCCAAAATATGTATGCACATATGTAACCAACAAAGTTTGTCAATTTAGTAAAACGCAAAAAAAGCTAAATTGAGTGTAATTTTTTAAACAACCTATACTTCATTTGATTCGCCTTTTATTTCTCTATAATTTTACCTGATTATATTTGACTTTTAATTGAAATATGCTAATGTTTACGTAAATTTAAAAACAATAACTTAAAATCGAGAAGGTGAAAAGAACCTCCGCACAGTTTTCATTTAAATGTAATTTTAGAATATTAATGCAACACAAATACAACAAAATTAAAATGAACTAGTAAATATTAAGCAGTACAGCCCTTCTTCAATATTACATTTTTCAATCTTTTTAGCATTCATTGAATTAGTCCGTGGGAACCAACCGGTGAAAGGAACCCACGTCTTCTTAATTTTTGTCCAAAGTTCTTCCAAACTTGACATTTCATCATTGCGTTGCTGTTGCGTTATATAATACCATAGGTTTTCCATAAGAATTAGATCTGAAGTGTGCGAAAGTCTATCCAATAACATGTAAGATCATGTGATATTTCAACCTGTTTTAATCAGAGCATTATCCTTCGTGAAGATAGGATTATCATCCAAATTCAGGACAAAGTAAGGTAAAAATGCTTAGTCCACATATTACTGTACTAAGTCGAATTACTTTGACATTGCAAGAGAACTATAGACACTGGACCATTCGAACTAATAACTATCAGCACCAGAACTGAAGTTCTACAACCTTGCCGCGTTGCAAGTATGCAATAAGGATTAAATACTTCGTCCTTCCCTCGACGGATATACGGCCTACTATCACGGATTAGCCTATTAGACCTACTTTCCTCGCTAAAAATCACTTTCAATCAATATTGAGAGTCATGATATTCATTGCATCTGACGACGTCCAGACAGCGCTTTCTGTTCTGTAACCAAAATCATTGGATTGCGTCTAGGAATACAGCCTCGTGAATTAAATTCCGTCAATCTGTTGTCAACTGTAGAAAGGGAGCATCCTTTAACAAGATTATATTCTTGTTGGATTTGGGGGGGCTTTCCAAATCTGCTTCTATGGCTGGGGATCCTGAGAATATTGCCCTCCCCGTAAGAAGTAACTCAGGGGCAACCAGATTTAGAGGCATCACAACATTGCCCGTGTTTAGGTGCTTTTACACAGTCATTCGTACAGTTATCTTGGCACATTTTAATCTGTGGTCGATTTCCAGATTAGATGAATAAGAAATGTGGAAATTAATGAGCTCCTAACGATCATTAAAAGGAAGTCGAGGCATATAAACAAAATGTTACGTTGTATATCCTGGAACAACAACAATTACGATTAGAGATACTTTGTTGCTTAAAAGTGGACATTTGAAGCTGGTTTTAAGCTGAGTTGTTGCTGCGGAGTTACTTTCTGCCCAATTTGACATGGTGATATTTTTTTAATAGATGTGAACACTAGTATACTTCCATTAAATGACACATGATCAGGTAAAACCATAGTAGAATAAAGGCCAAATCTAATAAGGTATAGATTGTTTAAACAGTTACATTCAATTACGGTTAAATTTGCTTGTTTTTTTTTTAATGACAAGTGCAGACTTCTTTTTGGCGCCACTGTATACATGTATATATATATATATATATATATATATATATATATATATATATATATATATATATATATATATATATATATATAAAACAGACAGAGAAAGATTGAGATTGACAAACAGACAGTCAGAGAAAGAGGGAGAACGCACAAGAGCCTATACGGTAAAAACGAAGAGAAAGATCATATATATATATATATGCATATATATATATATATATATATATATCTGTGTGCGTGTTTTTGTGTTTGTGTGTTTGTGTGCTTCTCTGTATATAATAAATACATCAATCAACAGAAATATTAGTTCGTACTTGGAATTTTATATCTCTTGTATGAAATAAACATTACTCCAATTTGTAATTGGAATCAGTTTTGTCGTCAAAACGAACTTTGACGTTAAGATAACCAGGCAACCATAAAATACGAGGAATTCTGAAAGTTAAATTCTTTGACATTGCATATTCGGCTGGAAGTGAAGACAATTCTGCTTTCTCGTAAATCCGATATGAAGCGGGCCACAAAACCATTTCAAGGATTCTTAAACCAAAATTCTTTTCCAGTGTCTCTCTGAAGCCTCTAAAAACATTACGCACGCTGCATTAAACTTTACCGTAAATAATAATGCAATAAATAAATGTACTCAATTTCAGAACACACTGATATATATATATATATATATATATATATATATATATATATATATACATCTATATATACATGTATGTGTCTGTGTGTATGTGTGTGTGTGTGTGTGGACTCTCTCCCATTCACTCACTTCATCATAACATCTGCTTTTAACAATGGAATAGAATAGAAATATCATCAGAATAGTTTAAACAACTCTTAATACAGCTTTTTCTTTTTTGATCATATCCGCCAACCAATCTATCAATACTTATGAAACATCCTCATAAATTCTCTTTACATGTTCATCATCACTTATCAATTTCTTCCCAATGCGCTTCCCAAACAGCTTTGAACTATACCGCTTTTTTATACTTAACTTTAAACCTACATTTAAATTTATCTACCGCCTTCCTCCCTAATTAAATTCTAATATTTCAAAACATAATTTGTGCTTCTCACCTCCATAATTTTACCTTCGCTTACAAGTAAACTCCTGTAATGTCTGTCCCTTTTTAAAAAATTCAACATAAATTATTAATAGCTTCAGCCCATTCTTACCACAAATAATTTTAATTACACACTGTCTACCCATGAGAGATATTTCCTAACATAAAATGCATCACTCGACAACTAACCCTTGTTTTTCCTCTAATAAAACTGACTTAAATTTTAAGATCAACCGCTCCTCTAACCAAGAATATTCAGCGCACTCTCTTAATCCCATTCTTTCTCTATCCCTTCTGAATTTTTATTGTTCTGTGTCCTATAGCAAGGGCCCTACCTCCAAATGTAATCTGCTTCGGCCTCAGGCTATGTCCCGTCGTATTTCTAAATCTTTCTGATGCCGGTTTCTCTATAACCAAGAATTACGCCTAGATTTATAAATACATTATTTGGATGTGTTGGGGATGCTCAAAACACATCATGTTTTCATACATCATCAACCGAGGATCAATATATCTTCACACCATACATAAGAACCTCAGAAGAAAAATATCATCCTGATATTAATTGTCGTTCTAAACTCTCTTCCAATGGAACAACAATAAGGATCATCGGATACGAGGATTAAATTTTAATGTACAGTTAAATAGCTAGGACTGTTACAATCTAAATGACGGATCCAAATCTAACATGCGGATAAAGATTCCATTATTCTAAACCGGGAAAGAAATAAAATAAAGTAAAAAGTTCATCTAAGAATGGAACTTTTTCTATAAGCGTGAGCATTTTTAGTATTCAGTTGTAGCAGTATTGATGGTGAAATAAGTGACACCCCCTTCAAATCAATAAAAAAAATAACAATAAACTAGTAATTATTAAAAATTAAATCAGCCATTTGGAGACTAGAAATAAATTTAATTGATTTTGTCTCCAGATATTTTAAGTTTGCAGAATCCATGCTGGTGTATTTGTTTACTTACTTTACTCCTTGTTCTGAATGTGTTTTACTCATAAATGCAGGAGTAGACATATTCTCATCGGTGTGAAACACATTTGTAGCTATTGAGTGGTTTTGCTGTCAGAATAATAATTAGAGGATATATACTATTTTATTTAGACACCCAAGAATACAACAAACGGACTATAATTCTGGCTTTGAAGACATTAGCAGCATAAGTGATTAATAAAAGATGTGGGTTAAACCCATGGGTCAAAACCAATTTTTAAAATTAAATACATAATTTACATCTTTAATATTTTAAATAAGCTATCGTAGCACGTTCTGTTTTATCTGGATCTGTTTAGTTTTTTTTTTTTTTTTTGGATTTGGATTTGTTTTATTAAATTAATTATTAAATCATAGACGCTTTCTAGTAATCAATAGACCGAAAATAAAATAAAAATCGACCTCTTTTCCAACAAAATGAACTATTAGCAATTAACAACATAATTGGATTATCTTCCTTCGTATTTCTTTTTAGTAAAGCTGGAAAACATATTTAACTAGAATGGCAATGCATTCTAAAGCATTAAATAATAATAAATAGATCAACTCCCTTACTCAAAATGTTGTACAAGGATTTATATATATAATACAGTATTTTTCGTTATCCTCATATTCAATTAAACATTAAACTCAAAATGACCTTAATTATAGGTACTAAAATAACGATAATCTGTAAATATTACTTGCCACTAATACGAAACTAAAGATCACTGTAACGTTAATGCAAGGTTGTTACGGCAATATTATAAATATAGAAACAAAAATTAAAAACTCGTTTTTATAAAAAAAATTATTATGGGAAATTAAGGAACAGCGAAATCTAATTTAGGAACTAAACGAATGGGATGGATAATTTTTTTTTAAATGGCTAAGGGTATTCTGTGGAAACTCATCATCACTCTATTCTTTAATAAGGATACGAAAATTAGGTGATCTATAAATATTTAAATAGGCTTTTCCGTAGCTACCGAAAAGGCAAATGTTTCTCAAAGCTTTTTCCGTTAAGGGAATTTTTTCCTTTTTCTTTCTTTTTCTTTCTCTTCAACAATGATCTATTGTCAAAAGTGTTTTTATTCATTAAGTCTGAAGAAATGCTGGTTTTTGAAAATGTTCAAACGATATAATGTGCGAAATTGTCGACTGGACATGGAAATAATTGCAACATAAAACCAAATACACGTTTTGTTGCCATTTTGAAGATTTGGTTTTGCTTACACAGCATATTAATGCTCAATTATTAAATATGATAATTTTGTAGCTTACTCTTAATGTCAACTCTTTTGGGCTTAAAACTTATTTGTATATGACAATTTACTGGATTACACGAAATCAGTATACTACATACAAGTATGTACATATATATATATATATATATATATATATATATATATTTATGTATGTATGTACGTAAAGGGCGAATGAACTCTTTTTCTGGGTCAACAGCCAACTAGCACCGTGCATATTTGTGTGTATATGTGTATTGAGGTGGAGAGGACTCCCGTAAGCCGTGGTGAAGACAACCTTTCTAGGAGAAGCAAATCTCTGATATAAAAAACCATAAAGCGGAAGACCGGTACCCGCATTAAGCTGGTCTGCAGTTTAATTTGTTGCTGGTAATCTTGCTCTTGCTTGTTGCTTGATCTCAACATTTTGAACCGAGAGAGAGAGACTTAGCTGTCGTACAAAGCTAAGACTCTGTAACATCATCTTTGTATAAATACTCCCTCAGGCATTTGGGCTCATAGATTTTAAATGTCTGAGGGAGTGGCACTCGTCTGACAAGACGTTGCAATCATCATCACGTATATGTATATATGCGTTTATCTCTGCGGGCGTTATTAATGGTGAGGCTCTTACTGGTATCCTCAATAATTTCTGCCGAAAACAAGGTTAAACAACAAAAACTATGGTATGCAGTAATTACTGAGGATGCAGTCAAGAGATTACCCATTTCGCGTTCGTCGCGATTTACAATTGACGAAGACTGCAGGAATATTTGGTTGAATCATTGTGAAACACGAGCTAGAAGATTAGAATAATAGTCCGCAAATCAATATATAAATGAATGTATAAACTGCTCATCTCAAAGAATTCCACACACACACACACACACACACACACACACACACACACACACACACATATATATATATATATATATATATATATATATACATATATACATTTTTCTTTTGGCATCGTCTGAGGAACTCTAATTAACTGAAACAGATGGCTATTATTCTTTTTTTATTATTACATTTTCACCCCAAACAAGGTAAATTGCCACTTTGGTGTAGGGGGCTACTATCAGGGGCAATAACTACTGGGGTACTATGTAGGGATTTGGGCAACAAGATGTCGGTTCACGTTACACTTGAACTTCTGCACGTCAGTAATGTTGGGGAAGCAGGGACCTGAGATGGAATTCCAGAGTCTAGCGGTTCTGGGGAAGAAATTATTGGAGTAAAATGATCTTTTACATCTCGGGATCTCTACAGTGTGGGGGGGTGGGATTTAGTAGCCTGTCGGGTTTGTCGAGGGTGCTCACGTCGTGGGGGCACAAGTGATTTCGTCAGAGCATTCACCACTAAAATACTTGTGGAAAAGGCAGAGGGATGCAACATTTCGTCGATGGGACAGAGGCTTAAGCTCAGATGTCAGTTCAGGGACTATCAGGTTTGCGACTCTCTTTTGAATCTTGTCAAGGAGCGAGAGAGTAGTAGCAGATGCACCAGCCCAGATGTGACAGAAATACTCCGTACATGAGCGAATGGTGGCCTTAGAGAGGTACAGGATACTTTCGGGTGTTAGTAGTTGTCTAGCACGATAGAGAGAGCCCACATTTCTTGCAGCGGCCCCGGGCAATGCCTTCAATGTTATTGTTCCAACTCATGTTTCCTGTGAATGTTAGGCCAAGGAGTTTGAAAGATGTACTCTCAGATAAAGAGTCGTTGGCCATTACTATTAGTGGTAGAGAGGGTTTCTTGTAATTATTGAATGAAACTAGTTTAGCCTTGGCGGCATTGAACACGACCAACCACTTTTGTCCCCATTCCACCTTGATTATAGAAATGCTCTAAATTCCAACTTGCGACCATATGCAATTTGGGTACCCTCAAATAAAAAATACGTATATATATATATATATATATATATATATATATATATATATATATCAATGTTTAATACATTTATTTGATGCACATATTCTAAATGTACATAAGGCTCTTTTACTCCTAAAGTAAATAGTATCATGGTCGCCAACCATACTTATATGAATACTAACATTCCTTTGCTATTCACGACAGAATTCTGTCTCTAGCGCTTTCTTTTATTTCTTCACGCATCATCTTAAAATGTTGGGTGTTTCATCATATTAATTCTTCCGAAAATGATTATTATAAAGTACGCGTTGGAATTTAGAGCATTTCTTTAATCAACAGATATGTTAATTAATTTTTTCCAAAATGTTTCTTCCACTTTTTATCATAAATACTCAGACATATTCCTGGCCTATTTTATTTTATAAACACCTCTGTGCAGTATACTGTTTGATAATTGAATTACTTCCGAACGATTACACTTGAAATAAAACCTTTTGCGGGTTGACATTTTTCTCCATGATTTTGTAATTTTTTTTTTGTCATCATTCTTTATTTACACACAGTTTATAATATATTATTACACTTTTTTGGTGTTATTATTTTCAGACTTCTGTTGAAGTTATTGTCCCCCCAAAGAATATATATATATATATATATATATATATATATACATATATATATATATATATATATATATATATATATATATATATATATATATATGTGTGTGTATATATACATATATATATATATGTATGTATGTATGTATATATATATATGTATATATCGTTTTCCCTTTTACTACAGAACTTTGTTTTACATTGAAAATTGTTTTACCTTATGTAAAATATTTTTCTATTATGCATATATGTTACCATTAGAGAATATACGATAGAGTAAAATTGTCAATGAGATTCATTTAGAACCTATTTACTACTGGCCTAGAAATTATATCTGAGTAACTATTCAATACGAAATATTTTCATAGTAAAACGATAAATCCTGAAGCAAACCTCTTAATATATATTCTTATATTTTTTGTGTATTGATATTCATAATAAAAACCTTTTTTTCTCTCTTTATTTTAAAAGAAAGTACAAGTTTGTTTTATAAGATTTTAAAAATGCATTCATCTGCAAAATATCTACTAATTATCACATTCGTTTAATAAATCCTTATTATTTTTTCTTGCGGTTTACGTATGGAATAATAATGTTTATTTAATTTTTAACAATATAATATGATAATACATAATAAATCTGCATGAAAAAAATATTTCTTTTATCCTATTTTATGATCAGGTAATGTCGGGCGGCATACTAATTAAAGATAAAGCCTTAACTTTACAGGGAAAGTGGAGTATAAGAAAACTGCTGGGACATCATTTTAATGTTTCTAGCAATTTATTCTGTGTGTGTGTTTTTTTTTAACTGGAACCAAAATATTTTGTGTCATTTCTATTTTCGACTTTAAAAAAAATTTAATAAATAATAAATTGAAAAATCATTCACAAGCATATGATAAAGATGTGTACTCTCTCTAATTTTGGCTGCATTGAATAATATTAATTAAAGCTATCATGCAATGCTATAATTAGTTAAAAGTTTTTTTGGGTAGCCTGTCATGCATAATTATTCAATAGTATATTATGTTATCAATAATGGCCAATGCTGAAATTTGTATTATTCTTTCAACTAAATATAAATATAAAAACAGCTATTTTATCTGTTCGTTATGTTTCAGTTTTAAATAGAATTTTATTCGACGTGTTATTATTTACTAAAATATAATTTAAATTGAGCTTATATTTCAAATGTTGATCTAAAATGAATTAAAAAAAAATGTTTGCAATAGTTTAATATACGATTGTTGTCAGCGCGCCATATTTATATTTTAATTAGTAATTCCACAGCTAAAAACAGATTATATCAGACAATCATTTTTTATTGTACAACGTAAATAGTGTATTAATTTTAAGTATTATAGGAAACAAAGCATACATACTGCTTTGCATATTAAAGCGTGCTGTACACACACACACACACACACACACACACACACACACACACACACACACACATATATATATATATATAATGAAAAAAGATTATAAAAACTATATGCCAAAATTCTGGATGTTTACCAGCTTATTATTTATTTCTTAAATTCATCTGACATTTACAATTCTGGACAATATTTGTTTCGTAGCGCAATATGAATCACTTAATTATTATATCCATCAGTGAATCTTTTATCCCCTAAACTCATCAAGAGAAATAGCAACAATTCACCCATCAAAAGGAGATAAAGTGTGATTTGACATGCTTAAAATCCGAAAATTGGAAGAGAAGCTTTTATTTAGTTATTTTTTGATGGATTTGTAGTTGCTATTTCTTCTAATGAATTAAGGACATAACAGATACACTGATTGAATAAGCATTAAGTGATTGATTTTGCGCTACAGAACAGATACTCCCCAGAATTGTAAATGCGAACTGAATTTAAGGAATACATAATAAGATGGTGGACATCATGAATGTTGGGATATGTTTTTGTCATGTATTCACTATAGTGCAATAACATGGAACTTGTTAAATAAGGATCGGTAAATATTATAAGCAAATATATTTCTACAGAAATATATATATATATATATATATATATATATAAATATATATATATACACACACACACACACATATATATATATATATATATATATATATATATATATATATATATATATATATGAATCACATATTAGTATAAAGAAAGAATCTAACCGCTATGAAATCGCATATTTCTCGAAATCTCTTTCGAAGCAGACAATAAAGCAGAAACGTTAATGCATAATCGAAAGTTCGAAAAGGAAGGGAGATGCCATAAAACTAACATAGACATCAAATATCAATAAAGCACTCGATAAATCTGATTGTATGAGAAGAGGGATTTATAAACCTAAGTTAAAAGTTCGTCCACTTAAAAAGACGATGGAAGACGACCGTGTGCAGATGTGCGAAAACTTCCTGTAAGTTATTGACCACCGGTTAGAATCCCGCAACTCCGACCGTTAATTCAAACTTTGCCGTTTTGCCATTTTAATTTTAATGTCATAAAGCCATTTAGAAAGGCCACGTTTGATAGTGGATTCTCCGATGAGATTGGCGTTAATAGAAATCCATTCTATAAAATGGGAGAAATGCATTTAGAAGTTAACCTACTCAAACACGATTACTCCATTTGTTTACTGCGTGATTAGAGATGTTTCGCCATCGAATGACCTATACCTACTGACTCCACCTTCGTTCATACACAAAGGACAGCTGAAAGTCATAACCGCCTTCGGATATTTCGACACGGTTGGCTCAAGAACAATAAAAAAATTATTTTATGTGTGATATGTTGCATGAAATTATGTCTATGCAGTTACTATATTTCTAAAGCTTTCTAGAAAAAATAGCACGATTGAACTTCACAGTATTCGCTAACCAATACACAAACTAGAATCTAACACCCAGAATTCAACGTTAGCAATTCGCATCAACGAATTAAAGTTCCATACAGTATAACCCCGGAATACGGTAACCCTGGATACGGTGTTCAGGTTATGATGCGGAATATGATGTTTTCGGGCCCCTGGTTACGGAAGTTGCCTTTACTTACGGTGTTATGTATCATTTTATTAGATTATATACATGTGTGTTATATATTGTACTGTATTTTGCTACTCATTTTTTATGTAGTATTCTGTGGAACTACTGCATTAATAATATAATATTAAGTAGACCTATTAATTTTTTTTGTTATTAAAATGTAACATACTGTGTATACAATCGATGCAATGCTCTCAGGATGACGAGAAAGTTCTTGCGGTTTTAAACTTTTCAGATTAAGATATCTCTACTCAAATAAAAATGTATTCATTAAACGAAGCATCGTCAAAATTAACACACCTTTTTATCGAAAAATACGTGTATTCATGCTAATAAAGAATAAAATATTGCGTTCTAGTGGCGATAGAGTCGCTGAAGATGTTTTTGGCTTAAGTATTTGAAAGATTTCTTACGTAGAATGTTGTCGAGACGCTTGTAAAAGAGGTAGTCGGTAGGTGAGAGATCTGAAGAACATGGCGGATGAAGCAGAATTTCGTAGCCCAATTCGTTCAATATCTGCAGAGTCGGTTTCGCAACGTGCGTTAGGACATTGTCGTGGGCGAGATTTGGGCCTTTCCTGTTTACTAAGGCTGGGTACTGTAGTCGAAGTGTGTGGTGCATTTTATCTGTTTTTTGACAAAATTGTTCTGCCTAATTGCTTCCCTGCATTCAGAAAACTGTAATGATGAGCCGGTCGCAAACAATCAAGCAATGAGCATGACCTTCTTTTCTTTTATTTTTTTGTGCAACTCTGTCTTCGCAAGGACGTGGAGCTTCGTCAGCGTCTAACATGGAGTTGAAATTCAGTGTCTATCGTAAAGAACCGACATTTCATTGCAAGTCACAACCTGGTCGAGAAAGGAATCTTTCATGTTGTGAAAAAGAAGGGAAAATGATATTTCATAACGGCATTTCTTTTGGTTGTCGTGGAGGCATTCATTTATCATATTTTTTTCCAATCGCTCTTAATTGGTTGGGAATCGTCGTATGTTGTACGCATAATTCAGAAGCAATTTGTCGAAGTGGTGCCTGGATTGGCTTCGATTCAAATTCATAATGATCGGTATCAACATATGATGACCGACCTCTACGCTCATAATTTCAAGACTGTCCTCACCGCCAGGAAATTATTTTCAAACCACTATTTTGATGTGTATTCAGTAGTGCTTCCTGAGTCGAACGCTTTGTTGATATGCAAGCTGTTTCAGTAGCTTTTCGGCCTTACTGAAATAAGAAAATAATGAAAATATGTATTTTTAATTCTCGTATTCAACGTTCTAAACAAATAGCACACTTGTTTTAAAACGATTGCAATTAAATGGATACTTTAGAGCGGAAACCGCACATGAAAATAATATAGAAAGTCAATGTATTGTTGTTCAGCGGTAACTTTGTATACAGTTTAAAATTAATTTTGAAGTATTCCTATCATTTGTATTGATGTATTTTCTTGCATTATATACGGTATAATAACATTAAAACAACGGGTCCTTACTTAATCACTGAGGATGACCGACCTTGAACCTAATCATACTCGAATGAATGACCATTTATATATACCGGGTGTTATGTATACACTTTACTTATTTCGGCAGTGTGCTAAGTATTAAAAGCAGCACTCAGTAGACCAATAAGAGAAGCGTTCCTTGGATTTGTATCTATCTGTCGTGCAATTTAACACTATCTGGATTATTAAACATAGAATTACCAATATTAAAAGAAGAATAAAAATCAAATTAGAAAAATAGAGGAAAGACTTAAAATAGGAAAATACTAAAAATGAAGAAGACTATAGAACGAGATGGGACTCCGATAACACCAAACATCAGTCTACCCCCGCTACAACAAATACAAACTTCAATGTATTGAGGAGCCGCGCGATATTCAAAATGTAAGAAATATATTGCAACGATGTAGTAAAATTAAAATAACGATGATATATTAATTACATTCACATGTAATTATTTTGTTAGTTATAATAGAATGTGTAAATACTTAAAAGTAAAATACAAGAACATTTAATGGAATATGATACAACAAATATAAGGCTTAGAATCAAGTAATGCGTGTGATAGAAACAAGTATATTTTCTGAGAAACAATTGTAACAGCAGTTAACATATTATGTTCAGTTATAAAAATACCAAAAATGCCACAGCTTCCGATTTTGCATTAATAGAAGTACATCAGATGAAGAATTATGCCCGTAACTTTTATGCATAGGTGTAGTATTGTATCATATGAGAGGTTATCAACATAAATTCCCAATGGTATTCGTATGTATTTTAAACTGAAACTCTGTCTCTTAAACAATGTTTATTAAAGCTAATTTAATTGCCGTATTACATTGCGATATGGATTTGTGTAAAGTCTAGTTAGACAAATGATTTCATCGTCAGTAATGGAAATTTGGTCAATTTAACGACGGCTCATCAAAAACTTCTTGCGTTGGACTTGAAGACGGCCATGTTGTAGTCAACTGGAAAGCAGGAAAATGAATGAGGCTTTCTCAGGCGTGCAGTTCTAATAAAGAAAATTTGTCCATGAGACCTAAGTTAAGATGTAGGCACACACAAAGAAGGGGGAGAATTATTGATACTGGTTTCAGCTGAACGAGTCTCTTTCCGAAAGTGTAGCGAAGGGCTACTATAGATCGAAGCTCAGACGAGCAGTTCCCATGAAAATAAAGCGGAGATACGCTTGCAATCTCTCCTATGTGGGAGAGAGATTGCTGGAAAGAAAAAGGGGCATCCCCTACTCGCCAACGAAGTCTATTTTTTACTCTAACAATGTAGAATAAAGACTTCTACAAACAACTCCTTCCCAGATGTGGCAACGGTACTCCATCTTTGGACGTGATTGCTTCATACAGGTAGATAATTGCATCAGCAGTGGGATATCTACTGGAGTGGTAGAATGATCCCATAAGTTCCCAAGCAAACTATACAACGGGTTTTATGTACGTGTTTCATTTCAGATCAGGGGTAAATGTCAGTCCAAGAAGCGTGTAAAAATATGTGGCCTCTCCAATAGGAGAGCCAATCATTTCAATTAATAGCAGAAGGGGATCTGAGCGTAGATGATTTAACGATAGAAGCTTGGTTTTAGATTATATTAAAATTAACCAACGCCTTTTTTCCTCATGCACAACGTGCTCAAAATCAGAGTAGAAACAATCAGAGATAACTTTGTTATTTACGGCTTTTGAAGTGTTAGCATGGATGGTAGTGCCGTCAGCATAAATGCCTATGAATGATCTGAGCATGTGCGTTGGAATATTATTAATGTAGATCAGGAAAAACGTGGGCCCAGGATAGACCTCTGAGAAATTCTAGAGTAAATACTGTGAGCTTCTAATTTCTACCTATCTACACATCAAACACTAATCTTATAAAGCTATCAGAGATGATTTAATAACTGGCAAGGCATTTCCAGCTATATCGTAGCTGGAAACCCTGTGCCTTACCCTGTCAACTGTCTTTTATATGTCAAGAGCAATTGCCATAAAAAGTGGAGATTAGCTTATCCTATGGAATACATTTCTTAGGACATCTGCTGTAAATCTAGCAGAACGGAAGACATATTGAATGCCACTAAAAATGGTAATTTTTGCAAGGGATACTGACTACTTCTCTATTTAACACAGATTCCAGCAATCTACTTATGGCGCACAACAAACTTATCGGTCTGTATAAGGAGGAGAATAGCTGATCCCCTGAATTTGTAAATAATGGCATAAACTGATGAGGATTCCCAGGGTGGTGGGAAGCATTTTCTATTTAAATAACTCTTAAGAACTTTGGAAGTATGGGAGCTAGTCTTGGTTGAAGCTTTCTCCCCATTATAAGTGAAATGTTGTTAGTGTTAGTTGTTTTGCTGGAATCAATGGTTTTGATTACCTTGGCAACACCATGCTCATACATGTGTATGTCGCATAGCGTAATTGTGGAGACGTGGGGCTGAGTTCTCAAGGTAGAAGTAGCTACAAAGTTCATAATTTGACTTTGTCTGATGCTGACGTGATTACCTCAGGTCCATTGATGATGGTTGCGATGGAGCACATACTTCTGTTCAGGACCCTGATTTTATTTGACAGAACTTACTAAATCGAAGCCGCTACTAAGCAACTTTGAACGACGAATTTTAAGTAAGTAACTATTTATAAATACACTTTTAAAAATTAACTATTTATCTATACACTTGAAAAAAGAACATGATGAAATATTTTTACGTTTGTATTTTTACATATCTTAGTTCGTATTATATTTTTTATTAACGTTTAACACTATTAAAATTTATATACACATTCGTGTCTTTAAAACATGTTAGAGGAATATATTTTAAATCAATAAAAAATGTGACTTCTAACTATTTAAACGACAGTATGCCATTCATTTCATTTGAGGACAATACAATTTTTAATTTGTTAAATTCAAATTTTTCGATCAGATATTTTTGCATTTTTCATTTGACTAGTCATATTAAAAACAGGGAAAATTGTTAGAGAAGTTAATATGTTTTTATTTCGCTTTTAATGAAGTTTATACCTATATAAAGTGTAATCTAGATACTCTATACTACAGTCATAATTCATGTAAAATTTCCGTCATTTCTGTACACAATATCACAGCTGAACATTATAAGAATCTTACGTGAGACGTCTACGTGCAACTTCTCTTTTCATTTCAATGAGATAATAAAAACCATGTATACGATTTCATTGTTCGTATCTTTCCTAAATAACATTTATCTCCATCATTTTTCCTTCATTCCCTTTTTCTTTTATTCTGTTGCTTTCATTATTTAATTCCATTCTGTGAAATCTCATCATATATCACCCGATGATTTCTTCTCCGTTTTTGCATCCGATGTAAGGTGTTCTACCTCAACGCCGAACATTTCCCATCATCTTTTCTCTTCAAGATATTCATAAAAGATTGTGTGCATAAAATATACTTTCTCTTTCCTTATTTTTGTTTTAAGTCTATTTGTCTGTGGACTTTGGGCCAGCCAAGTAAATCTGTCGAGATTTTGACTTACCGATTGTCCGTGTGTCCCTATCATTTCTTTGAGCCACTAATCGTCCGACGTCCATAACTGTCACATTCGCATTATCTCTTTTCCGGAAGCCAAAATCGTTCGTTATCAAGCGATTGGGAAAAGCGGGTCACGGCGTAGGAAACAGCTGGAACAATTCCAACAGAAGTCAACCACTTGGAATGAAAATCAGAAAACAAAGTAAAAAGATTTGCGTCTGACGTTAGTAAGGAAGGTGCAGGTCGTCATAATGTCAGCAGTGAAAACAAAACGTTTTCAATTCTCTTTATTCTCGCGTAGCAAATATACAAGGAGGAAACGGTGAAATGGATATTGGCGAAACAAAGCAAAATCTGCGTCCTGGCTGCGTACAGCGAAGCATTAATTCGCAAACAATAGTTTGTTGATTTGGAATTTTTTATTGAATGAAAACAACTTTGGTTAAATTTGAGGTTTTCCTATTACTTGTCTAGTTTATTAAAAAAAAACAATTGATTATTTAATGGAAAAATTATATATATTATAAATTATTTATTAAATACACTTAATCTAAAATACGTCTGTATGTAAGACATAGATGAGGAAACACGAAGTATTACACCCTCAATGATAACACTTATCAATATAAGAGAGATGTATGATATAAGAATGCAATATATTGTTATAAAATAATACTGTTCAACTTCGATAACTTTCTTTTATAGAATATGTTACGTTCAAAAGTGACCTATTGTCGCAATAAAACGTGAGAAAGAATTAATGCTTCAGTGCTCGACTTTATATACTTTACCATTGCTAATTTCTAAAGTATGCGCATTAGAGTTTTAAAAATAATTTGAAATCGATTAAATCGGTATTCGTGTTATCCAATGTGCCTTGTAACACGCAAAATTAAGTAATGAATTACAAAGTATCATTACTTCTTTTGATCGGACTATTGTTTTCAATATAAATGGGATTTGTTCAACGGTTCAGTGGCACAAATAACAATCAAGATAAGAATAATAGTCGCAGCAAAATCAGTAACATAAACAATAATCCATCATCTAAAAAATTCAAAACTGTAAAGAGTATAATCCTGTAAAACTATGTTGTGTTTGTTTTATTTTTATTTGAAATGCTTACTTACATTTATTGAATATATTGCAGGTTAGTCAACATCGATTTTCCACGAGATGACCATGATTCACAGACACTTTTGGGCTTATAATAAGGACTTCACGCTGTATTAACACGTGTGTGTAGCACGGTAGCGTTTTAATTTTTTACATCAAGAAATTTAAAAAATAACTACACTATCCATGGAAAAATATATTCTAATCTACGAACAACATAATTTATACTTGTAAAAAGAAGCAAAAAAAAAATCATTTAAAAGTGTTTTTCTTTATCTTTGATGAGTTTGTATGTAAAATTATTTGTGATTAAGCCTTCAATATTAGGTTCGACGTTGATGCCAAGATGATGCTTTGTTTATGCATTACGAAACGATTACATTTGTTTGTCTGCCATCGATTAAGTAGTTTTTGCTTTCATTAGTCTATGGTATCTTTTTGTGTATGTCAGTTATATCTTTCAGATGTCTCCGAAGGACCAGGAGTACAATGTTTGGTAAAAACATGAAACATATAATAAGTGTATTGCCTATTAGAATGATGTCATCGATCGGCGTCCAGTGCTCCGTGTTTCACACTGAAAGTTGTATAAAAGTTATGTATCCTAGTGATTATTTAGTGAGTGAGATTTAGGAAAGATGATATTTTGGAGATATACTTACAAATTGTTAGTTGACTGCTTTGAAAAACGTTCAAATTTGTGTATATTTAATGAATAAAAACAAACCAAAGTTTAAATTACGCGTGCACTTCGTTAGGTCTTATAATCTTTCTTATGTCTTTTTATGACACGATTTAATAAATGAGTAGCAATATTTGTATAGTATTGTTAATTTCAATGCTAATAGTTTATGGATACACTAATGCTTAGATTAAATTACCGTCGCTGCGTTTACAACATTAACGTATACAATTTTCATTATATATATGTATATATATATATATATATATATATACATATATATATATATATATATATATATATATATATATATATATATATATATATATGTATATAATTATGTTTTACTACATTGATTAAATACCTACAGGCATTAGCGTTTCATACTTTCGAATGCAGGGTGTCACGATTAACACCAGTCGAACAATTCGACATCGGCAACACGAAACATCTCTGGCTCGATTATATATATATATATATATATATATATATATATATATATATATATATATATATATATATATATATATATCGGGATCGGAAAAATCCAGAAATTTGGGGGTATCGAAATTCGTATCGGAATCGAAAAACATTGGTGCCTATTTTCCAATGCGAACAGGATTCGTTGAATTGTCCTTTTCTATTTGATTTTGTGTAAAGTAAACTCTTGTCTTGTTGATAGTAATGAAAAAAGAATACATGTTTACTTTTATTTTTTTGAATATCAATAAAGCTAAAATAGATAGAGCATCTCCCACAAATGTACTTTTATGTTTAGTAAAGTATCTACATATTTCACATGTGGTTTATTTATCAGGAACCGGGGGAAATAACAATTCTATAGTTAAATATTTAAAGATTAATAAAGAATCGGAATTGGAATCGGTAATTGCATTTGAATCGAGAATTTAGGGTGGAATTTATAATTGAATCGGAATGGGTAAAATACTGGAATCGTTCTATCACTATTATATATATATATATATATATATATATATATGTGTGTGTGTGTGTGTGTGTGTGTGTGTATGTGTGTGTATGTGGGTGTTCTCTCTCTCTTTCTCTCTTTGCGTGATTGTTTAGAGTGTGTATGAAATTTATTGGGCAACGTAAGATATTTACAAATTTTAAACTGAGGCGGATAAAGCCTGTCCAAGCACATATAATATGGATAAGTTAATCTGGGAGATCATGTGACATTTTTACGGCACTTTACTTGAGCCACCGACTTATTGCATCACTTTTGTTTTATGTCAAATGATGCAAGCAGGTTTTGGCAAGAAGAGAGTAACTCATATATAAACAGTTATTTCCAACAAACGTCTTGGAATGCGAGACGAAGCCATCATGAATTTGACGTATATCATCGCAATGTTTTAGTAATTTCAAATAATAATTAATTACAATAGACGCCAGAACCTTACGTTAAAGAATGTTTACCTTTCATTATTTAAGAAAGGGATACATTAGTTCTTGATTATGAATTCTCTTTCAAAAAGGAAATTCTAATCGATTTATTGAACGGACATAGTCAAAAGTTACATGGAGTTTATGTTTGAATCAGGCACTAAAGAGATGGTTGAGTGGATCGTAGAAATAACTTTTTTTATTTATTGATAAAACTTGATCATTATTATGTGGCTTATTAGGATCAAAATTCATTTCCTGAGATTAGTTAATCTTGGATCTAACCTTGTAGTAAAACTGAACAACAATTCAACACTTTTATCTTTGGCCATAGAAAAAATAATAGCATTATGGCAAAACGAATAAGTATATATTATTTTCTTGAATTCCTCGAGAATATTTGCAATTGAAATTAGGATATATTTTTTATTCACAAGATTATCTTAATATGTATTTCCTAAAATATTTCTAAAAGCCCCGCCTATTGGAAGAGTATATCATCAGAAATCTATTAACATGGGTGAAGTCCTAGTTGCTTTCCATATTATATGAAGAAAAGGGTGTATGTATTTGTATATTCATACTTCGACTCAACTAGACAAAATTTAGCGAGTGACAAACATAATAGTGTGTACACCTAGGGAACCATTGAGGGGGCAGACATTAAATTGCACAACTAATAAAGATCTGTGGAGTCACCATGAATAAATAAAAAAATCTCATATGGTATGCACGAAAAATCTCTTACCAAATATTGTACTATTAAAAATTAGAAATTCATAAATATGTTTTAATAAATCATGAGGGTGTGCCCTTGCGAAACATTTAAAATAATATTCAAATGTTCACCTTAAAGAAATTCGGTTTCTTTTTGCCTAAATCTTTTCGTAAAGGCTCATTTAAGGAGTTCACTTTTATTTTGATGCAACCATAAGTAAAATGAGGATCATTGTGATACAACCATAAGAACAATATGGATCATTTGGATACAACAATGGGGGTAATGATGATACTATTGATATACTGATAAGGACAAGGAGATCTTTTTATATAACCATATGTACACGTAGGATCATTTTGAATCAAGGTTAAGTAACATAATGATCATTTCGATACAAGAATAAGTAAAATGAAGATCATATTGAAACAAATATGAGTACAATTAAGATCATTTAGATACAACCATGAGTGCAATGCGAGTGATCTTGATACAGTCATGTGGACAAAGAAAATAATTTTGATACAGCATTATGTACAAGAAATATCCTTTTGCTACAACCAAAACTAAATAAAGATCAGTTTGATACAACCGTGTACAATGATGATAATTTTGATACGAGCATGAGTAAAATAAGGATAATTTTATTACAACAATAAGAAAAATTAGGATCACTTTGATACAACCATTAGTACAATGAGGATCATTTTGATAGAACCATAAGTTAAATAATGATTATTTTGATACACCCATATGTGAAATAAGGATTATTTTAATACGACCATAAATACAAGTAAGATCATTTTGATAAAACCATATATAAAAGAGGGATTATTGTAATAAAATCTTGAGTACAATTAGGATCATTTTGATAACATAATATATAAAAAAAGGATTATTTTGCCACAATCGTAAGTACAATGATAATAATTCTGAGACAAGCGTATGTTTCATTATGATAATTTTGATACAACCATGAGTACAATAGGGAGCATTTTAATAACACTATTTCAAATTAGGATCATTTCCATACAACGATGAATATAATGAGGATAATTTTGATAGAACAATAAGTACAATGACGATTATTTGATACAATCATAAGTACAATGATAATCATTTTGATTCAAGCATAAGTTTAATTATGATCATTTTAATACAACTGAAAGAATAATAACGATTATTTTAATAACACTATGAAACAAATAGAATCATTATGATACAACCACGAGTACAATGCGGATAATTTTGATATAACCATGAGTGCAATGAGGATAATTTTGATATAAAAATGAGTGCAATGAAGATTATTTAAGTACAATCATATACGATGAAGATCAATTTAATACTATCGTATGTACAATTGGGATCATTTTAATACAACTATATAAAATAAGGATCGTTTTGTTACAACCATAAAACAACGAAAATTATTTAAATAAAAACATGAGTAAAATAAGAATCATTTATATACAACCATAATACATGAGGATAAGAATACACAAGATTGGGATATTTTGATACATCCATAAGTAAAATAAGGATCATTTTAATACAAACATAGCCACAATAAGGATCATTTTGATACAGCCATAAGTACACTAAGGATCATTTTGATAGAACTATCACTACAATAAGTATATTTTGTACACCACGAAGTACACTGAGGATCATTTTGATACTACCGTGGATAAAATAAGGATCATTTTATACACATATAGAACTATATGTACAATAAGGATCATTGTGATACAACCATAAGTAATATGATTGTAATCTTGAAACAATCATCAGTACAATAGGGATCATTTTGATCCAATTATAAATGCAATGAAAATAAATTTGATACAGCCATAATAAAATTAGGATGATCTTGATAAAACCCAACGTACAATGATCATTTTGATACAACCATTAGTAAAATGAAGATAATATGTATGCAACCATGAGTACAATTACGATAATTTTAGATATTACCAGAATCATAATGAGGATCATTTTAGTACAAAATAATATACAAGGAGGATCATTGTGATACAATCATCAGTAAAATTAGAATAATTTGATACAGCCGTAATAAAATGAGGATCATTTTGTTATAACCATATGTACAATGTAAATCATTTTGATACAAACATATGTACAACGAGGATCCTTTTAATATAAGCATATGCACAATGATAATTGTAACTAATAAGTAAAATTAGGATCATTTTAATGCAACCATATATACAATAAGGATCTCTCTTATTTTGAACAAAATTGGAAATATATTAACATTTTCATTGTTATGGAAGTTCAGTTATTTCGCATCTCGCTCGTTTTGAAGAATCATTTAAAGATTTCGTTTGCATTTTGACACAACAATAAATTCGATGTGTATCTCCATTGTTTTCTCCAAATCAGAATCAAATACGCACCAGCTATATGCAAAAAACTTCACTACAGTGAAATGGCTTTTATATATATATATATATATATATATATATATATATATATATATATATACATATATATATGCCTTATATATACACAAACAGACAAATATATATACAGACATATATATATATATATTAGTGTTTTAAAGTGTGTGTATGAGGCCGAAAGAGAGAGAGAGAGAGATTGCCAGTGTGATTGGTGTAGTTTGTGCGCGGGTTTTTGCTGTTTCCAAAGGCACACTTCTCAGAAAAACACATTGCCAAAAATATTAGTCTATTTTTAGTCAAGGAACATTGCAAAAAATTATTGTTTCTAGCCGTGTTTTAAAGTCACAATAGCAATGGTTAGTATGTTCACAATGCTGTGCATTATGTCAATAATGATATGAATCGTCGATCAAATAACTTGAGAGAAACTCGTCTTAATTCCGCGTATGATTATACATTTCAAGAATCTACTAGGGCTATCTCAGTTATCTTATCTGGCTGAAAATTAACAAAATCAGTTTTATACTCGAAGCGAACCTAGTCAAATTTTTATTCTTTGTAACATATCAAAAAAGTTACTGATAATGAAAATGAATCAATCATACTTATGCCCTGAAACAATCAAAAAAAAAACGTACACGAGAAGAAAGTACTAAATTTTCAATTGGATTCATCTCGACATTTCTAGGAAAGACTGTGTTTTTTTATATAATGAGAAAGGGAGCATCGGCAGGACGATGTCCATTTTTTTATTCAATAATGTGTAATTAACATGTTTATTAATCTTTTATTTTTAATTTAGTTATGTGGGAGGCTTTTATTTCTTCTTCGGATATTGGAAAAGTGCATTTGTTTTAATTTACATCCTGTGAATTTTCTGAATGTTTTGCTTTTAAATATTTTACATGCCTTATTATTCTACTTTTTGTTCATATACCCCGCCTTGATAACATCGGAAATGTTCGTTATGTCCTCAATGTGATGTTTCTACAAAAATAAGTACATAAAATAAACATTTAAAATAAAATGATTTTTTTTACTTACATTTTGGTTGATTTGTGGTATTTTTAAAAGTAGCCTTTATATTATAGTTATGGAAAAATATGTACCATGCTTTTATAAAAAAATCACTTGAATTTTGAATTGATAGACCTCATATGAAATTAAAATTAATATTTAGATTCATAAAATCATATATAAATGTATTCAAATAACTATTTGTAGTTAGGAAAATTCCACAGTTATATCATTGATATGTTTTTACCTTGTATCCGATAGAGTTTGGCGAAAATAGCTCGAATTAATATTAGTGTACCTACTTCCTTGTAACGTAAACAAAAATAAAACAACTGGCATATACAGAATAGGACTATATATGCCATGGATGTTTTTATATAAAATACTTAGAATATTAATACTTGTAGAATATTTTCATTCAATGTATATCGAGAGAAAATTTATATTTAAACATATCAAACTATTATAATATCGTTAAAGAAAGAGAAATTACATTAGAATTATCTTTTAATGAACGAAAAAATGAAAAATGATATTTAGACTTTCACTCGACAAAGCAACAAATTAAAAAAAAATACTTATTTGTGTATTGCATCCTTTCGATTATGATATTAGTAAAATATCGTATTGGAAACTAATAACGTAAATTATCTTCACTTATTACATAGAATGCAACAATAAATATTTTAATAATAAAACTATTTTAACTTACTGTGAATTTTTAGTTAACAATTGTTAAATGTAAACTTATAAAAAAATGAGCCCTAACTGTAATGAAATTGATTCATTCTATGGCTCCGTTTACTCTGGTAGACAAAGGATATCCCTGTAAGGAAAGCTGCGCGTGTAATTGGGGTGGATGTGTTGCACAATACTAACCCCACCTCTCCTGAATCGGCAACGATTGAGTCCAGTGGCAAGAAGAAGCCCAGAGCGACTGGAAACAATACCGATATAAGCGGAGAGCACATACGGTACCTGAAAGTCCCAAATGATCATCCACATGGTACTGGCAAGTCTCATCTTTGCTTACCATCGGTGATCTGACGGGAACCGGCGCGTCAACGTGAATATGACGTATTAATTCATTAACATTTACTAATTGTCTTTCTTCATATTCTTCATTATTCTCGCGGGAACAGGTTTGTAGTTGATTGCTACATTAATAACATCGGCTTCCCCGTCCGCATAGCCGTATTTTGTCATAAGTACAAGAAAGCAAATAGAATTGTTCAACGTGTAGGGAAACAGAAACGACACTCAAAATTAATCTTAAATCTTTGTTTTCTTTCTAAATGTATATGCCGTGCCGTAATGAGTTCAATCGGTGAACGTCTATTTGAGTTTATTATACAATCATTTATTTACTCTCATCTCACTGATATCTATTTGCATTACGTTTAATAGAAATTGGAGTAATTCCTTAACTAGCTGTCACCTTGATGTGTACATAGTTTGATTTTTGTAAACACAAACATTAGTTAATCTAATCGTAATCCAACATACGTGCATCAATAATATCCCATAATAATATGTTTCCGTTTCAGTTGTAGTATTTCCCCCAAACAAAATAGATTTGAACAGCATACTAACGACGTTACAGCAAATCTAAATTTTACTACTTTCACCGTACTACACAATATATATCATTCGGTGATCAGGTAACTAATATCCGCACTTGAAATATATACATTAAATATGCTGCAACACTAAAAAAAAATTAAAAACGTTTCAAATTAAAAAAAACATATTTTGGATTTTCACACATTGAGGAATTACTCATCGGGATCTCTTAAACACCAGAAATCTGAGGCATACATAATATAAAATTTACCGCTATACAATATCACCATGGTACTATACTATTACAACCGCCACTGATATTATTAGTACTAATAATACCAATTATATGATAAGTAATAACATAAAAATAATAATTAATATTAGTAGTTGTAGTAATAGTAGAGTAGTAAGATCAGTTGTAGTAGTATTAGTAGTACTATTCGTAAAGCAGCAATTTATTGGATTGGGCATTACATGATTAGGTACAGGCTATTAATATATCGATGTATTTTGTTGTTTACATAAAACAATATTACACAAGGAAACATTTCGTGTTAAGTATTACACTTATCGTTTCCAAGCGAACTTGCTTTAAATGTGTGCATACGCTGAAATAGTTTACTTCCGCTGGTATCAAGACTGCATTGATTTTATGTTAGCGAAGATTTAAGCAAACATCTACATTTCTCGCGTTGTAAGATTACAATCTTTACATACAAAATATAAAATTCACCGCTACACAATATCACCATGCGACTATACTACTACAACTGTTACTGATACTACTACTACTAGTAGTACTACTACTACTACTACTACTAATAATAATAATGATAATAATTAAATTAATAATAATATTATAATTATTATTTTGTTTCGATTCATATATTATTATTATTAGTAGTAGTAGTAATAATGAAAATAATTAGATTAATAATAATAATATTATAATTATTATTTTATTTCGATTCATATATTATTATTATTAGTAGTAGTAGTAGTAGTAGTAGTAGTAGTAGTAGTAGTAGTAGTAGTCCTCACAGAGATCATAATTACAGATTGCTCATTGACAACGTCCGGTGGTTTTCCATTGAGTGTGGAGAAATCAAATCTCTCGCGATTTCCAATACGTTCGATCTCTTTTGATAGCCTTTGTAAATGTATTTGTCCTATCGTAACAGCAAATTGTCATCGATTTGTCGCTGTCTATAAGCATTGGTCTTTACTAGAATTGATTAGCAATTATCTTCTATAATATTTTCTATATTAGGTTCATTATTTATTTTTTATGATGCTTATATACACGGATAGTATATTTGATTTTTATAGGCAAATATTGTAATATATATATATATATATATATATATATATATATATATATATATACACTAGCATTTCCGCCCGGCTTTGTTCGGGCCCTATGTAATGTTCATAAGTTTATGTGTATATGCATATATTAAAAAGTGTGAATATGACTAAAATAATGCGTTTCTGTATAACATTCTTCCTTACCTACCATAGAGAAAATACATACATACATTTTCGATTGTATACATATATAAATATATGTATATATATATATATATAAATATATATATATATATATATATATATATATAGAGAGAGAGAGAGAGAGAGAGAGATAGACAGACAGATTGGATGCAATATATATTAATGATTTAAAAGTTATAAAAAGAACTCATGCGCCACCACCGAGAATCGAAACCAAAACCTTCAGCTCACGATTTATTTTGCCTCTGCCGTCAATGACTGGGCTATGAAAACAGGTTTGCTGCAAGGCTAAAAATAAAAACATGAACCAATAGGTATTACGTTATGCATTTGTAATGCCGGCGGTCGTGCATCACCTGGCAAATTTCATTTTTTTTTTTTTAATTTTCACACGTTTGCACCGATTTTTCCGGGCTAAAACCCAAATATAAAGTTAGCATGGATTCAAATACCTTATATATGAAGTTTCATGTATGTAGACCAAAACTGTACGAGAAATTTGGTAGGCAAAATTTGTAAAACAAAAATATATACGTATATATAGATGTATATGAAAACAGTTATGTGTTTACTATAAACGTTTTAGGCAAATATTATGCAAATATAAATCATGTAAAATATCTGCATACCTTCTTCTAATGGGTTGAGGGTACCGGATAGACAGTTCGTGGCTGATGTTCTCGACTGGTAGTACAGGAGCCATAACTCTTTGGAAGCGCTTGGAGCGGCTGCTCCATCAATAGTTGAATAATATCGGGTTGTTTGCAGTGCAATGACGTGCATGGAAAGGGAACCTGCACTCACCCCGGTGGGCTTTCCTGAGGTTACAATCCTAATTGGAGAAAGGTCAGCTGATGGTCTACTTGTGATGCATGTCTGATGCCCTGTATAACCTCTTGTTTAGCTCCCCCTTACCTAAACCGAAACTCTTTAAAAAATATGACGACAGTACAATCTAAAAATAAGCTTAAGCCAGGCTGAGGGACAAACAAATTCAACTTGCCTCCTCCCTTGAGGCTTGCATTCACAAATATCCGTAGGCTTAGAACGAATTTTGCTGATGTTGAAGCATTTCTCCTAACAAATACCCCGGATATCTTAGCACTAAGTGAGACTAACCTACACTCCTCCATCCCCTCTAACCACGTTAACATGCCTGGATATCTCCCACTCTGCCGTAAGGATTCTGACAGACACATGCACGGACTTGGAGTTTACATTCGTAATACCCTCCCACTGACTAGAGAAACAAATCTAGAAACAGATGATCAAGCCTTTATGTGCTTTAGACTAAACATGCAACACAACATTAGCTACTTTTATTTTCTCTACCGCTCTCCCTCGACTCAGGAGTGCACCATAATAAACAAAGTTTCTGACAGCATAGACATGGCACTGTCCCTCGACACTAGCGCACAAATACATGTATTTGGTGACTTTAATGTCCACCACAAAAACTGGCTTGGATTCTCTACTTACACATATACAGCGGGCAGCACAACTTATAGCTTCAGTATATCTCACTTCCTATCACAAATTGTTACGTTTCCAACCCGTTTCCTTGACCAGGAAGAACAACACGCATCACTTCTAGATCTGTTTTAGACCACAGTTCCCGATGACTGCATAACGAAGGCTCACAGCCGACTCGGGAACATTGATCATGCAGTGATAATCGTTGAAATCGCCCTACACTCTAGAGCCCAAACTGACCAGTCAGTGCTCAAAAAACTAGATATTATAAAAAGGCTGACTGGGAAGCCATCAGGGAACAAATCAGAGATGCCCCATGGAGAAATATTTTTCTTTCCCTGCTGAACAGTGTGCAAACGAGACCACTGAATGGTTTAAAACTGCAATCGAAGCGCATATTCCCATGCGGAAATTGTATAGTAAGCCTCACTCTCCCCGATGGTTTACGTCGACTGGCGCAACTGCCATTGCTCAAAAACAGCATGCATACCGTAGGTTTAAGCGACATAAGTCCAGTTAAAACAGACTGAAGTATATAGAAGCGAGAAATAACGTTAAGAAAAAAATAGCGACAGCTAAGTGAGAATTTACGGAAACCACTAAAAAGCGCATCGAAGCACAAAAACTAGGAACTTGAGACTTCTGGAAAATCTACAACAGTGTAGTAAATAACGGACAATCAACAATTCCCCAACTAACCAACAATCGCGAGGTTGTCTCCTCAGCAACCGACAAGGCTAACATATTTGATAGTCGGTTTGCCTCAAACTCAATCCTGGACACTTCCAACCACCCCCTACCTGACTTTACTATGCGGACAGACGCCACGCTCGACGATCTGAAAATAACCCCTGCTCAGGTGCATGCTATCATAAAAAAACCTTGACACTTCAAAAGCATGTGGACCCGATCTCATCCCAGCTGTGTTATTAAAAAAGTGCTCAGCCGAAGTTGCTCCAGTTCTCTCCAAACTCTACAACAAATGCCTTAATGAAGCTTGTTTTCCGGGCTGTTAGAAAACTGCTTCTGTTGTACCAGTATTCAAGAATTCTGACGAAAAGAATGACCCATCAAATTATCGCCACATTAGCCTCCTCCCACTTTTTGCCAAAATATTTGAGACCTTCATAAACTATGCTCTTAAATATTTGAGACCTTCATAAACCATGCTTACAGATGCTAAACTTCTGACTGACCAACAATATGGATTTAGACAAGCCCGTTCCACAGCAGACATCCTAACTGTCATATCTGAACGTATATACCATTCACTGGACAAAGCGGGGGAGGGCAGAGCGGTAGCGCTAGATATATCTAAGGCTTTTGACAGGGTATGGCATGAGGGTCTCCTCAGGAAAATTAGATCATACGGTGTCACTGGTAGCATACTTAACATAATTAAATACTTCTTAGATAAGAGAACAATCCAGGTTGTCCTCGACGGTCGTACATCTAAACAATATGATATAAATGCGGTGGTGCCACAGGGGTCTATCCTTGGACCGCTATTGTTCATGATATTCATAGATGACCTCCCTGACAAAATTGCCTCTGAGATGGGTATATATGCTGAGGACACTACACTCTATGGCAGGCACGACAGGAAGACGAATGAACACGTTTCTAAGGAAATGGCTAAAACACTAGAGGAAGACCTCCAATCTGTGGTGGAATGGGGACAAAAGTGGTTGGTCGCGTTCAATGGCGCCAAGACTAAACTAGTGTCATTCAATAATTACAAGAAACCCTCTCTACCATCTATAGCAGTGGCCAACGATTCTTTATCTGAGAGTACATCTTTCAAACTCCTTGACCTAACGTTCACGGGAAACATGAGTTGGAACAATTACATTGAAGGCATTGCCAGGACCGCTGCAAGAAAGGTGGGCTCTCTCTACCGTGCTAGACAACTACTAACACCCGAAAGTATCCTGTACCTCTATAAGACCACCATTCGCCCATGTATTGTGTATTGCTGTCACATCTGGGCTAGTGCATCCGCTAGTAATCTCTCGCTCCTTGACAAGTTTCAAAAGAGAGTCGCAAACCTGATAGGCCCTGAACTGGCATCTAAGCGTCAGCCTCTGTCCCATCGACGAAATGTTGCATCCCTCTGCCTTTTCTACAAGTATTATAGTGGTGAATGCTCTGACGAACTGCAATCACATGTGCCCCCACGACGTGAGCACCCTTGACAAACCCGACAAGCTGCTAAATCCCACCCCCACATTGTAGAGATCCCTAGATGTAAAATATCTTTTTACTCCAATAGTTTCTTCCCCAGAACCACTAGACTCTGGAATTCCATCTCAGGTCCCTGCTTCCCCAACAGTACTGACGTGCAGGAGTTCAAGTGTAACGTGAACCACATCTTGCTGCCCAAATCCCTACATAGTGACCCGTAGTTGTTGCCCCTGATAGTAGCCCCTTACACCAAAGTGGCAATTTGCCTTGTTTGGGGTGAAAATGTAATAAAAAACTATAAAAAAAACTACGGATGATTATCCCATTAGACTAATAGGGAATTAATTAAAAAGAAATGTGTAAAGAATATAAAAATTAGTTAGATATTTTGCTAGTGAATGAAATTCCTACATCCATATATAAGAAAATTGTATTTTCTTTTTTAAATAAATAGAACAGTGTTTTTTTAAATATGAATATCAATACACAGAAAAGAAAAAGGAATTGATAGGAGTATAGATAGATATATATTATTGCCCTTCTCTTCTTATTTACTGAGAAGCCTTACGTGTCGAATTACTATGATCCTAATAATTGAAATGTTCTTATTCATTGAATACCTTAATTAGAAATGAAATCAATTATTTTTTATAATTATTTGATGCACACATCCGTGTAGAATATTTTGTAATTTGAATGATAATTATTCTAAATATGCTTAATTTAATCTTTATCGCTACATTATATGTACACACACACATATATATATATATATATATATATATATATGTAATTATTTTTTTTTTTTACTATAATAATTAAATACCTACAGACACTAGTGTTTCATCCTTTCGGGATTCTTCAGTGCAGAGTGTCACGATTACTACCAGTCGAACGATTCGAACCCCGCGACACGAGACATCTCTGGCTCGATTAGCGGAGGCAATATCCATTTGGCATCATTAACCGTGTGAAATAGCGTTGAATTTTTAAACATTTTAATTTAAATGTTCATTACGTCAGACAGGCAGTGATCAAATCGTTATACGATGATGTACGCATAAGAGCTAAATTGACCGAATTTTAATTCAACTGAAAATGCTCAACGATAAGATACGAATTTCTTAAAGGGGCTGTCATATATATATATATATATATATATATATATATATATATATATATATGGAAAATTGAAAAAAAAAATAGGTATTATAGTAAATTCGAGAATTGATGCAGTGATTGCAGGTGATTAAATGACTTACAGACTAGATGGTTTTCTAACGAATGATAAAAAAATATTTTTGTATAGTTTTAAAGGTTAAAAACTTCAAAGACTATACATATGTATATATATATATATATATATATATATATGTATATTGCGTATCAAATTATTAACGAGTTTACATTTTTTTTAATATTCAAGGAACGAGTGAATAAAAACCCATGAAACTTTAAGAAATGCTTACAATAATATTCAGCTACTCCAGTCAGAAAATAAAAGTATTTAAAGCAGTAGTAGCGAAACTATGGCAAAAGGCAGGAATATCTGTTGATTTCAGTGTGTCAAGTTATTAACGAGCTTGAGAAAAACACACAATATACCAATAACTACATAGCACTTTTTATGTTGAAATAATTAGCAGGGGGCATGCAATCTTTTTTATGAATTACTTGTAAAAGAGGTTGGTCCACAGAATTAGTTAAATTTATGTTTTCGTCAACAGTTCTTCCCCGCGATAACTCTTGTAGAACACCCCACAACTCATATTTACTCTTGAATTGGCGTCCTCTTGCATAGAGACGTTGCTTTCTGACACCCCAAAGGTACTCATTTGCGTTCTAATCTAGTGAATTCGCAGGTCACTCCATCTTCCGTAGCTCTGAGAACCCCAGTTGTTGCAAATACTCTTTGCTTTTGTTTGCTGCATGTGAGGGAGAATTATCTGCATAAAAAATAATAGTTCTTCTGACTGGCAACCTTTGCTTCTTTAGCAATGGTTCAAAGTGCTCCATCAGAAAAGCAATGTAAGCATTTGACGTCAATTTTACCTCTTCTGGGACTCTCCATAAGCCAACTTAAGTACCTCCGATAATCCCAGCCCAGGCCAGTATCCTACCACCACCTTTTTTGCGTTTAAACGCTGATGACGATGTCGGTCATCTAGGACCGATCCCTTGATCCATCCATCTGAGCCATCAAGAGTGACAGGCACATCATCCGTGAACAAAACTTTGGAAAAATCCGATTTCATGTCGTGCTCTGCTTATTTCAACCGGTTTTCTATGTGATGGTGCTTCAATGAAGGCTTTGTGACAGGCTTAAATGATTGTGTCATTTCATTCAGAAGGTGGCATCGAGTACTTTTTGAGACATTCTTAGTCAAAGTCTTATCGACTTGTGTGCCCAAGGTTTTTAACAACGTCGTGTTTAATTTGGATTACAGAACGGCGTGCAACAACTCTATATGTTCCTTTATCATCTCTCTTACGAAACTTTGTAGGGTGCTTGACAATGTTCTTCACAGTTTGATGGAACCTTCTTATCATTTTCAATATTTCGATGGTAGTATTACCTTTTGCTTTCTGTTCTGTAGTAGTACGCTTTTCAGAACTAATCAAATCACCTTTACGACCAATTTTATTGACGAAACAAACTGCCTTGTTAATAATTTAACACACCTTCAATTCTGTGGATTCGGCAATTGCGATAGCAAGTAGTTTCCATTGCGCAGAAAAGTATTAAAATTTCACAGCACGAGCAGCTCAGCATTTCCAACGTTTCCAAAGCTATTGATACGAAACTTATGAAACTGGTAAAAAATGTAATCTCGTTAATAATTTTACACAGTGTATATAAATATATGTGAATGTGTGTTTGTTAGTATGTGTGTGGGGGTATACCTGTATTCCAAAAATTATGTGTGGTAAATATTGTCAGTTGCGAATACATCGCTGAATATCATTAATGAATAACAGGGATAAGAAATATCTTATTATCGCGTTCATTGGAAACCCGTATTACTGAGGTTATTTTTGCATCTAGGAAAACCAGGAACAACATGTATGTATATATATATATTATATTGCTAAGATATATCTAATTATAATAACTTTTCCTCCAGTCATCTCGTACTAAATTGATAAATGACCTGGATATATAAAGCACTAGGTATATCATACTTTTTGTAGGAATTTTTGACACCCCTAACACGAAGCTTCGAATAAAATATTTAAAAAAAAACACGTAATTTAACTTTTAAAATGGGTTGTTTATTTTCTTTATGGATTATACTTCAAAAATAAACTATTAAAGTTGTATAAAAAGTAATAGAAATATTATTTTTTGGATTTTTTAAACAACAGTAATGAAATTAATTGAATTTTACGAGTTCAGTATTTTTCAATTTTTAAAATTTAAAAATGTATCAGAATTTTTCTATTGATTCTATTTTTACGATATTCTCCGGGCCAATGTGAAATGTTATGCACTTTCCAATAAACTGAATATAATATTTTGACAAACTGTTTTTTTTCACGCCCCCCATTTTGAAATTTCTATTAAAAAGTAAATAATTAATTTATTCACCAAAGTTTTATATACCACAAATTGAAGAAAAAAGATCAATCAATAATATATTCCAATTTAAAAGAAAAAAGAAGGGTATTTTAGAAATGTACATATAAAGTCTGAAGTTTTAAACCTTTTAAAAAAAAACACGTTGTTTGATGCTTTTTTTTTAAATGAAACCTCGGTTCTAGCTCCTTAAATAGAAACAAAATTAGGTTTTGAATTACATTTTTGAGTAGTTAAAAGATTGGAAAGACAGCGGGTCGAATTATTCAATATTTTTCACGAAGTGGCTGACACACCTAATAAAGTGCTACGACATAGCTTTTTTTTCTAAATCTCACCCCCCCATTTATAGATGGAATATTCCAGACAAAACAAATGGTACTCTCATTCTCAATTTGTTCGGAACCGAAATATCGGCACAATCGTCGACATCGATGATTTTAGCTGTGTTACCAGACCGATGGGATACGATTACGTCCTACACAGATCGTTAATATACCTCGATATTAGATTCAACACCGCCACGTCCCATCGTTGACTAACATGATAGATTCGTCTATACTCTCAGTTGCACAGGACAACACCTAGTCTTGAAGAAAGAATACTAAGAACTAACAGTAATATCACTGCTATCTATTATACTATCTTCTGTTCCTTCACTAAGATCAACTTAGAATCCTTTTTATTGGAGATTTAATATGTAAACATCGAAATCAATGACTATAACGTAACCGAGAAAATTATATATAAGATGTGCTAAACTTTGTATACTGAGATTTGTCTTAGGCCCAAAGTCTGTAACCGTTACTGTATTTATGCTTGGTATATGTGTGTATATGTGTGTGTTTGTATATTAAAAATGTGTGTTTGTATATTACAAACACACACACAAACACACACATACACCAAAACACATGCGCGCGCTTCTTTTTATTAGTCATACGTCCGTAAAAATGATCTGCTCCTTTCTTTACTGGTTCACACTGTCATAATTTGAAACTATTATGTCGACACCCCGGACGAACGTAGTTTTCTTCTGTTTTTCTCTTTCTTTTTGCATGGAAATAGAACGCCCCTTTCACATTTTTATCCACTTTTTACTGATTTGTACACATCCTGTCCGCTGGAACATATAAAAAAGTATTAAAATTCGTGTTTTATTTCATACATCTTCGCGCAGTTTCTTTTTTCTGCGATATTATATCCGTCTCTCTGGTGAAATCTCATTTCCTTTTCTTTCTTTGCTAAACAGAAAAAATACAAATTTATTAAGATTAGTTTCGGAAAGAGAGTGAAACAAATTTATAGATTGTGTTCTTATTCGTAGCTTTTGTGTTTTGACATATTTTTCGAAATCTACTTCGTGTGCAACGATCCATGGTGGACCAAATCCTGAAAGAAGTGAAATCAGAAATCAGTAAATAAATTTTATAATACAGTGATTTATGAGTACAAGCACAGAACATAAAACAAAATAATGGATATCAAAGCGGTTAACATTTTTTATGCAAACTAGAAAATAAATATCAAGGCACCAACAACAACTGTAATTTAAATAAAAACATGAATACATGACAATATGAAATTTCTATTATTCTAGAGAAATTTGGATGTTATATCGGTCGAAACGTTATTATAGCTAGACGAAACAATCGATTAATTTGCATTTATAATATAGACTGCGATCCTCTATAATTATTTAAAATTGCGTATGTCATTTACATTTGAATGCCAAATTATGTTATTAGGCACAAAGAAAAAACAACTGAGGTTATTACAATCTGTAAGGCTGTCTTACACAAGAGTCTATGAAATTTAGGTTCGATGAGGTATTGTGTTATCAAGAATGGACTAATGTTTCTGTTTAATGATAAATAACTTAGGTGATAGGAGTGAAGTTACAATAACACAGATAATATGAGCGTGCAATTTACTTTCTGTAAGTAATCACAGTCTGGCTAGGAATAATGTGTACTATTCGTTCTGATGCTACATTTTATATACTCTATCTTTGGTTAGGGGCTAGAAAATTCTTCTAGACTGAGTTATTTTTTAATATTTTTGTTTTAATCCAGAGCTTTTTTAAGTTGGGGTTTTCTTTGCAGATCTCTTGTATGTTCAAATGTTTTTTTTAAAAGATTTCCGAATATCACAATTCTTTGGGGTAATGTTACATATAATTTGTTATAGAATACTTAGACGCTCACCTGAACGGAACATACGATTGAGTATAATCATTTAATAGAGCAGCAGCCGTACAGAAAACAATGTATCTCGTATGGCATAATATTTATGCGTTTATGTATACGCAAATGACTATTGGTATTATTTATGACATCCACTGACGTAGGTCGTTATCAATCTAATAATGTTTTTCCTTTCGACTGCAATTCCATAGTTGAACAACCAATATATACGTAGTTTCTTTCTGTTTACTTTTAATACTCTATATTTTTATTCCTCTATTTTATTTAATTCTTGTTGTGTATTGTTTCTAATGATTGGTCATAATGTGTGGTAACCAACTTGCTTCCACTCTGCCTATATTTTTCCTGGATTGCACATATAGGAACAATGCAGCATATTCTGTAAGGCTTACCCTTACATCATGATTCGGCACATAAATAAGAACAAATTAACCAGCATTTGGTTTAATATTGTTCATCTTTTATGAATAATGAGATAAATATGGCTTAATATGTATATATGCAGCTCCTTCGACTGTCGATCTCACTCAATATCATTAGTAAAAATGACGGCAATCAAAGTGGTTCAGTTATGTAGGTAAGAATAACCAAGACGCCAAATCCAAATACAAAAACGCTGTTAAAAAGCAAGACTTATTTACTGTTTTCTTTGCACAAAACTATTTCATACAGGCTATGGGTGATAATAATATCATTTAAAAATAATTGTGCAGACTAATTCAACATTAAATCCAATAATTCTAATTAACAAACGACTAAGTTTTTCATTAAAATAATTTAACATCAAAAACAGAAGATCAAAATTAGAATGTTACTGTAGAATACATTGCCTTACATTTAACGATGTCGTTTTAAGGGTTTTTTTTAATACAAAGTACTCGCCATGAGTAAAGAAATAAAATAAAGTTTTAAAATCTGTAACAATAAACTTGCAATACAAAACAACTAATACGTTTTCCCGTTTAAAATGCTGCAACGATTATTAGAGTGAAAAATAGGTCTATCATATCGTATCATAGAATATTATCATAGCAATGTTAACTGTTTTGAATATAAATAGTTTAAACTGAAAAAGAAAAAGGAAACAATTATTTGGGCTTATTGACGATTATAGAGAAATGTTTTTTATCATTATGCATAACATTATTTAGTTAATAGGTATTTGCACACACACATATGTATATATATATATATATATGTGTGTGTGTGTGTGTGTGTGTGTGTGTGGGTGTGTGTGTGTGTGTGTGTGTGTGTCCCGGTGCAGTTTTAATAATAGAATGAGGAATAATACTTTAGTAAAATCGCTATATGAAGAAAATTTGGTCATTATTATTGTTATTAGGAAGATATTTAAAAGATAATTACTGATAGTTAAATGGAATATGCATACAGTTCTTACTTGTAAACTGCTCGCGAATTTTCTATAGAATAACTACCGTATGTACCCGGTATTGCCCCGTATAAAACCTGACTTTTAATGCCTTTTAAACAAATGAGTATATATACGGAAAGAAAATGAGACCTGCCTATGCGAATTTTCTGTTTTTTTTCTTCTACTTGAACTGAGATCTAAACCAAAACCTAAATATAGTAAGTCAAGTACGATAACCATTAGGCAAACTTGCCGATTAAAAATATGTCCATATATGTTTGAATACCCTACGTACCAAATTTTAAGTTTGTAGATTGAAAATTCTTGGAGTGTATAGGTTGAGAGATTTCCTCACGACCACATGTTTTATGTTTTTTAGATATTTATGCAGGTCGCCCGGCATTGCCCGGTCGTAAAAACTGCATAAATATTATATTTTCCTTCATACAGTAACTGGGACATGTGCATGCGACTACTATTTTTGACTAAACAGTACACTTCTTGTAAATACAAAACACCTTCTCGGGCTGTGATCGAAAGCTAATCCTGAAGATAATGCATCAAGTACGACAAACATTAGCCGTCTTGATACGATCCTTAATAGTGTTTTCAAATTTATCTATTTTTTTAATATAATGAATCACTCATTTAAACCATTCACGCATGCGCATTGCTAAATCAGTTAGCAAATAGATAAACAAAATTATCACCCGCATATACCAATTTTTAAATTTTTACCGCTTACCAGCCCTCTTTACCGGATGAAAACCGATATATTTTTTTCCACACATCTGAATATGTTATATGCTAATTCACATCTGTACACCATTAATCCTTTGTTAATATAGGTGGAGAAGTGTCCTCTCACTCACTTACTTACTTTTATTGAAAGGTAGAACTTTTATATTGTGTTCTTTTTTATATACGAATATGGATTTGATATATACATGCCTAATCTATTTTATTGTCACCCGTTCTATTTGTTAGTATTCTTCGTGCCCTGCACTAACCTTGCTATGTGCCTAGGTGTCGTTCGACAGAAAAGTGACTAATAAAATATATGATTATATAATGGATTATTCGTTAAATTTAATTTTTATCTTACAGTATAAGAATTTAATTATATATAGATATTTACATGTCTCAATATGTTCCAATAAGGTATTTTTTCTGCTCGAGTATTCTCATGGCTTGTCAGACAAAATAAGTGCTTATGTGGGGGATTACTGTTCAAACTATGATGATTTATAGCGCTTTACTTGTCCAACTAATTATCCGTTGTTTCCCACGTTGTCTTCGTTATCCGATTATTAATTTCGCCGCTGTATGGCTACGCATAAATGCCCCTTTCGCCTATTAAAGTCATTGTGAGTGAAAGCTAGTTCTTTTCGATTTGAAATGCAATGTGGTCGTCTGGACGAATGACATCAGCAAATAAACCTGCAATCCAGATCTGGTTTGTGAATGCCTCAATTCAGCATTGAAATACTTCGCTGCATTTCCACAAATTTCTTATTGAGAGATTTAAACGAGTTCTACCTGCTTGTTCAAGATGACTGACGCCATCATTCTATTACACAAATTATTTTGTTTGGCTTCATGAGGAAGACACAACATTAGCTTTTCCTCTGATTATGAAGATAGTGAGTATATAATAATCTTTTTTGCTATTAGAAAATTATATTTATATTAAATTCGTGAGCATGTTTATTTGGCTTAAGCAATCAAAATAATTAAACCCGGCTTATTGAAAAATGTTTATTTTATAAAATGCCTCTATACTACTTGTTATTTTTATATTTAGTTTCATGCTTTATTTTAGTTTCTTTAATTTCAATAGGTGTGGACACTCTATCACGACATATATTTATTCCTAAAAATCTACCTTTTTATGATTAGAGATGGACCGGTAATTATAGATTTACGAAACAATGTGTGCCAACTTCGTATCGGCATTGTTCTACAGGTTACGCAAACTGTCAGAAGATACACATGTGTTCTAATATATATATATATATATATATATATATATATATATATATATATATATATATATATATATAATTAAATAGGTCTTGTAAACCTAAGTGACTTTTAACCAACTATTTCCACGTTGATTTGATTTCCCATGTTAATAATAATTTGTAAATAGAAAGTAATTTCTAACTGCGGGTAGTCTTTTTGTAGGCATCGTCTGACATCTTGTGTAGAACGCAATAGTTAAGCGACGCAATATTGATGAAGTGTCTAGTAAACTAGTTAAGTCTCGATAGGAGAATTTAATTTTCATTTCTCAAAACAGTAGATTCGTATAATCACCCTCAACTGATACCTAGTATTGGCTATTATAAATTTTGCTGTAAGCAATTGAGTAGCATTTCATTATTATTACACTGTGATACATATGGTAAAGAATATAATTATTTCTTGTAACTATATAACATTTACAAATTTCATAAACCATATATTAACGTTTTAGTATTTATTCTATTAAATAGAAAAATACGAGCGTACAAAGTAATATGGTTAAGATTAAAATTAGAAA